>NW_015090842.1:15226383-15257176 GCF_001431845.1 Calidris pugnax
CACTCTGACCACAGCAAAGTGTCCCACTTGCTGCTGGCAGGGCTCTCATTACGCCCCAGCCTCACCAAGAGTGGGATGGTAAAATGGGAAGCCAGTGGCAGTAAAAAACAAAAACAAACAAACAAAAAAAAAACCACCAAAAAACCAACAAGGAGGAGGAATAAGTTACCAGATTAATAATTTTTAGAAGCATCCCAAACTCCCTCAGAGACCTGTAAGGAGCCACAGATGCTTTTGTTCTTCATGCCCATTTATTTTTATGCCAGAGGTTCATACTATATTTTCTCTTGGAAGAATATGATATTAAAAAGGGAAAATACTTTCATTATAGCATGCCTTTGCCCAAGATTTTGTTACTGCCTGACTGACAGAAACCAGACAAAGAAATAAAACAAAAGGGGGGGGGGAAATGTTAAGCTTTCCATTTATTTAAAAACCTATATTATTTTATGATTCTGCTTTACTTTATGCTAAGGAAACTAACTCAAGACCTGATCAGAGTATCACTTTTCAAATGCCTAAATCCCTGTAAAGGTTTAGTGTCTGGCTGTGTGCATTTTGCTCAGTATTAACATGTTCAATGGAGTACTTTGATTTTTTTTTTTTTTTTATCTAGACGCCAGAAGCTGGTGAATATATGCTTCATAGCTTCAGATAAACCTTTTGTTCTTCTGGGGCTGATCAGCTGGTGCGGCAGCGAGAGGGAGAGGAGGAAGGAAATTCACAGGGGCTCCACGGTTTCAAAAAGTCAAATTACCTCTGAGCCATGGCATTGCTGATAATTTAAATGAAAAAATATATATACAGGCTGCACCACACAACATCTCTACTGTTAGGACTTTTAATGAAGCCCCAGTTGTGATGACACTGAAGCAGGGAACGCTACGGTGGGATAATTACTTGGCTCCCTCGCAGCTGAGTTTCACAGATGCATTATTAACGGCACATTCCATGCCATAACGAGCACCGAATGTAGGTGGGATTCGCAAGCCCCGGCATCCGCCATTAGCAGGTTGGCGCAAACACAAATGAGTGTTTTCACAAAAGCATGCAAAGGTTGTGAAATTCCAATGAATTCTTTCACTGGAAAAAAGAGTTCAAGCTGCCATGACCGGATATGTCACCTCCCACGGCACGCTGCGCGCCCGGCGAGGCACCATGGGAAATTACAGAATCAGAATGCATTGATTTTTCTGTAGAAAATACAGGCAGCAGCCCTGATGAAGAATTAAGGAGGAAATGTAATAACCTAATTCTCCTCCAACGTCCTCGCACACACCCCTTCCAGCCCGGGCCCCCAGCTCCTGGATCCAGACAATTGCCCGGCGAAAGACAAGGATAAAAATGAGCTTTTCTGTTAAGCAGGTGGTGGGACACGGGGCTGGGTGCACCACCAGCTGCTTACACCAGGGCTGGACTTGGCCCGCTTTGTCTGAATGTCATCAGCTTTAGGACACCACATTTCCAAGCAATACTTGTTTTATGCTGCCACATGTTTTATGTTATTCTCCATGACATTCATCCCCTAAACATTCTCCCTTAGATACAAGCCCTTAACAGGTTTTCTCAATAGAATACTATTTACAGTATAAGAAATTATTAATAATTCCTCCTCAAACCGTACTGTACATGGCTTGAAAGCTCTGGAGACTACAGAAAGAATTTTCTCTCTCTCTTTCACGCCACACACATAGAAAATACAACATCAACATCTTCCTTTATTATGGGGCAAGTTAGCCCAGCACTGCGCCTACATTCCTTCCTAGCCTCGTCAATGGCAGATGCAATTAAGACATTCTTTATGACCGCAACAGTAGTGCTTATTTCACTGTTTTCAGCACCAGTTTGAACCAAATGCAGTTACAGAATTAGTGGCAGCTCTGCTCTTTTTTTTTTTTTTTTAAGCTTCTATTTCAAGGTGACCCTTTTCCTATTTTGCGTGTCACCCCAAGTGTTGCTGCATGCATACTGAACCAACTCTCTCCCAGTAATTAACACCAGCACTTAATGAAGTCCAGCTGCTGCGATGGCAAACTGAAGGGATGCCAACCTTTGTAAACTAGTACTTGGGCTACTCCAGTTACATCGGCTTTAAAACCACAGCAGTAAACTTCTCTTTGCCTACTTCTCAGAGATAATTCTTACCAAATAAGACAAGTGTTCAAGATTAAGCATTTAATAACAAGGCTTATCTCTGAACTAATATTTCAAGCTGGAAATGATATAAAGGGCTGGATCAACTTAAATGAACACTGCAAAATTAATAAAAATCCTGAGCAGCAAATGAAAAGCTAAAATGGAGATTTGCACTGTTAAATACATAAACCTTTAAAAACCCTAGAAGTGCAGTTCCAAGGGAAAATTGGAGACAGATTCTTCAGCAATATCTTTTCCTCTGAACTCCTTTCCTGATCCAGCACAAGAGACACTAACAGCCAATGCTTTATTAAAATAACACACTCTGCCAGTTGTTTCATTACATGCAGTGGTATGGTAGGGATACTAGGTGAATGTTTTTTGGAGAACGTTTGAAAACGGTTGTGTTATAACTCATGCCACATGGATTTTCAAAAGAGGAAAAAGAACTCCTTCCACAGTCTCCCTTTACACACACTTTCTTACTCTGCTCCTTTAGCTACCTCTCTTAATATGCTACTTTTCCATGCAGAAGTGCTGATAACATTGCCCAATTTAAGTAGGAAATTTCTAAACTCCTCTTCATAACCAAAAAAACCCCAATTCAAAATGGCAAAACATGCCCTCCTTTCCCCTCAGACCCACACAGTACCTATTTTACATTCCACGTTTCTGCTTTACATACCCACGCAGAACTCCCACTTGGGTCAGAGACATCTGATTTGGGCTGGAGACAGAGAGCTCTGAGCTGGGCTTTCCAGGCTGGGGGAAGCAGGAGGGCCCACAGGTGAGCTGAGCTCAGCCAGCGAGGGGCAGAACCGTGGCAGATGTACTTAGTTTTCAAAATTACTAACAGAGATAATGGCTTCCACCATGATAAACACTAAGTGGTCTTCTAAAAGGCACAGGGGAAGGGAACTGGCTAATTTACTTTTGTTTGAACTAATTCACATGTAGGTAACATGTATCAATTTACAAATATGTTCAGCACCAGGAAATCAACAGTTCTTCCAAGCAGGGGTTAATCCAAGGCTCCAGCCCTGCATTCAGTCCAATTTTTTCCACTAGAGACCTAACATTGCACAGGATCAGTATTAAAAGTACATCCTTGATTATTCTGGATGTCCGTACCCCTGAGAATATAACTTAAAAACAAAATCATTAGCTTACACAATAACATGGTCCTTGGGAAGAAAAAAAAAAAAAAAAAAAAAAAAAGAGAATTGTGTGTGCAGAGCAATGCTGACTTCCAAGCACAAATTCCTTTGTTTTCCTCAGTGCTAGCTTCGGACCCTACCGATGACTCAAAAGGAGCTACACTGAAATAACTGCAGAACCTGGCAGCGCTCTGCAATGTGTCAACATTTCACAGGCAGGAAGGTAGCAAAGAGCTGAAAGCCAGGAACCCAACTTCAGTTTAATTTACAGAAAATATCGCGCATATTACACCATCTCTTTTTCTTATTGTAGGTTTGATATTAAATTATCCAGACTTTCATAGGGAAAGCCAACTTTTAATTATCCAAAAGCCATTGTGGCCAGGTTCCACCAGGGCAAACCATGGGAAAGGGCCGTGGTGGTTTTGCATGGCACGGTACAGGGCTCACAAACCTCTCGCGTGCGTTGGCCTCTATGCAGGAGTCAACCATGGAAAAAAGTCTGTTTACAACAAAAGGCATCTGGTAACCATGATTATTCTGCCTTAAAATGGAACATTTTAGATTTCTTAGCTCCCTCTTTTGTTCAGTTTTAGTTCTCATGCTTGCCGTTTTCTGCTCTGCCCTGTTCTTTTTTTGTGTGTGTTATAACCCAGCACGACAGAGATCTGCGTAGTCAACCACACCACTGATTTTTAAACTGGTGATCGTTATTAGTTTCACCAAGAAAAGAGGTTCACAGGTATACTTTAAATTCATTTTTCAAATCATTTCACAAGGCAGCTACCCTGTTTCTTCTGCAATGCTAAAGCTCACAACTTGCTAATGTGGAAACTCAAGGGAATTGTCTACTTGAAAGTAGAGCCTCAACTGCTAAATATCGATTCAGATCGAGATATTGAAACCTTCCTGCTTCCCAAACGTTGGGAGTTCAGATCCAGCCATGCAGTCTTTACTCAGACTTCAGGTTCCTCTACCGTGTCAGTGGTGCTCAAATGCAAACAGACAGCGGGCCTGTATCCATGAAATTACAGGTTATCTTCTCTTTTGTCTTGGAGGTGTCTTTTTACAGTTGTTGAGTGCCAGCAGTCTGGTATTAAGTAAAAGATGTACAATAACTTCTGAAGAAAAAAACCAAAATCCTTCATTATGAAACTGGCAGGCAGAGGAACCGCAGTTCCCTTATGGGATACTACCCTGTGTTCAAAAATTTAAAAGGTAAGGCCACAGACACCTGAAAATAAAGTTTCTTCTATACATTAATGAATAGAAGAATAGATGTGTTAAGATTATGTGTGAAAAGTCCAATGTGTAGACCTTTCAATATTGCTGAATGTATTATTTCTGTACCCTAAGACGCTGCTGTATCTGCAGAGGTGCACTATCCCCCGTGTAACACAGCGTACACACTCTGTGGGCACGGGAGTAACTTTAGGAATGGGGTCCATGACAGATGTGGCTCCACCAGGATAAAGCAATAGCTCTAGAGATGCCACAGGAGGTACTACAGAGAAGTCACTGTACCCCACTGGTTTTGAAGAACAAGATTTAGGATTCTGGCATCTTGAACTCCAAACCTGCTCCTAAGGCGGGCACATTTTCCTTAGATAAGAAATAACTTTATTGTATAACATGTCAGGAATGGGATAAAGTTTTTCTTACTGAAATAAAGTGGAAAAGTATGCTTCCACAGTCTTTAGAGTGTTAGCTTTCACGTTTGTCAGTAAGTTACCCTCTGGTTTCCTACAAGTCTGGAGCCTCCCTGTTAGCCCAGCCGAACACCGACAAACCCGAAAGGGCTGCTGCCGATAGCCCCGGCTCTCCTCTCAGCCAGCGTGGCAAGGGCTGGCGCTGCTTCTCCTGCCTTCACTTTCCAGGCAGGGAAATACTAATTGTCTTTTAAAAACCTCTATAGTATTTTGTCAATATTTTTTTATTACAGCAGAGCATGTATAAATATTTTATTGTAAACCAAGGGCCTAAAATAAACAGTTTAGTAAATAGTTATTACATTACAAGGAAAAACATCTGTGGAAACTGTTTTCCATGTAATTATTCTTGCTATTTTACATTAGCTCTCAATGTGAATTTCTTTGGCTCTAATGTTTCACTTGTTCTAAATCTTCCTCCTTGTTGCTATTATTAAAATCTTAAAAAGGTGCCAAATCTTAAATGAAGAAAAAAAAATGATTCACTAGAAATTATTCATATCACAGTGAGCCTCTACTAAACCTGGCAGGGGTGCAATATTTTCGGCGAAATTAACATAAAATATACAACTGCAAATTATCCAGGAAATAGCTATGTTCTTTACAGTGCGCATTTACATTTGGTAAAAAATGTTCTACTTATCTGTCTAGCACAAAGCTCCAATCGCTTCCAGAGGCAGTTTTAAAGGGATAGGGATAGCTCTGCGCAGGGAGCACGGTCCTTGCAGTGGCTCTAACAAATAGCTGGTGGGGAAAGTGACCTTCCATAATTACTGAAGGTAGCACTCAGGGCTGGACATTCCTTGTTGTGAATACTAACAATCTAATTTTAGATTTATTTCCCTTTTGGTACGCTGGATGGATTTCCTCTCTTAGGCCTAAGTCCTTTCTACTAAACACAAGAAAAACTGTAATACTATGTAAAATGCAAATTTTGCTGTAAATATTTTATAAAATTGTTGCATACATCCCAAAAGCTATAGGTCTTAATTGAGAGCAGGCTATTTTTCCAGTCAATATATGGAAATGGAAAATGCTAATTCATGTTTTTCTACTTATGAAAAACCCTGGAGAATGGCAAAACCACAAACGCACTCACTTTAATATTATAAATATAATTTGGCTCCCTCTTTCCAGTCCCCGATGTCCTGGCTTTTATCTCCCAATGGCTGCAGAGGAAGAATCAGAGAATCGCTTTTACATCCCCTGCGCAGGAAGTCACCCCCGCGCGCTGCCAGCTTGGCAAAAGAGCAACAACCGGAGCTCACAAACGCAGCAAACAGGAACTGAAACACGAAATTCCAGTGCTCTTACACAGGAAACAAGCCCCAAACGACAGCAGACCTGCTCGGGGTGAGCGGCGTGCAAACTCAGCCCCGCTGCCGAGAGCCCCCGCCACCACGGGAGCAGTGAGGATGGCCCCACACCTTCCCCCGGCCCCATGGCTCTTCCTTTGATTATTTTTCTGTTTAAATTTTTTAAATATATATTTTTTTGTTTGCTTGCTTTGGTTTTTTTTTTTTTATTTATGTTCTCCCTTCAGAGCAGCTGGGGGCTCAGACAATAAAGCCTGGACAGAACCTCTCCCGAGTTGCAATGACTATGACTAAAAGGCGTTGAGCCTGCTCCTGCGTACGCCGACTTGCGCTCACATCCATCCATCCACTTTGCATTTCCTTGTAAAAGAAAAGATGAGTTTTCGCATCTTCCAGAAGAGAAATCATCAGGCTGTTAAAGTTAAAACTCTCCAAAGGTCATTGATGCTGGCTTTGAAGACTGAAAATGATATTATTCCCCATTAGACTTTTAATCTCATGATTAGAGCTAAAGTTAACATGGCTGTTTCATTTTCTACTAGGCAAGAGTAAACTCATTTTTTCTTTCTCTACCAGAATACTTAATGGCATCCTATCTTGATCAGCAACATCTCATAGTTAAACAGTACGAACAATGGAAATGCAAAATACTTTGCAAGAGGGTTTTTGAATTTTCAAGTATGTTATTTGATTAACTCTGAAAAGTCTTACTACACGCACAGCAAAATCCACCCGTGGAAATCCCACCCGAGTCAAAGGACCTACTCTTGGTTGTCGAGACTGCAGCCTCCCACTGGCACCCGCAGGGAGACCAGGGGGAGAGGATCCACCTATTCCCAGTTTGAGCTCTTACTCCCACATCCCCAAAAACCTACCCCTACCAATGCTGCTGAATCGAGTAACGCTCGGGAGGGCAAGTGGGAACTGAGAGGCCAGAAAGAGCTACTTGCACGAGTGATAACTGCCCCCTTAGGCTCCTGATGGATATTAAGATTAGATTTGTGGAAACCCTCCTGAAAATTCTGTGGGGCAAGAATTTACAGGTGTGCACTGGTTTCAAAACCCAGTGTACGGCGTTCACCATTATTATAGGCAGATGCATGGAAAAAATTCAATTTTCTTCATTCAAGACAGACTCTGATAACCAACTAGTAAAACTCAGACTATAATTTCTTATTCAGTGTTCCACATGAGATGCATTTTGCTGAATTTAACATGTTTTGCTGTTAATGGATTTCACAGTGTGTTGCCATTTTTATACAGCTGTCCAAATAAAATATTGTGTACAATGATGTGCTTTTACTGTATTGCTAGCCTGCAAATGGCAGCCACTTCCCCGGTTTAAGCCTTAGGAAAATGGGAAAACTCTTTAACTAGACCATTTAATACATGTATTTTGGGTTCCTGGAGTTCTTTTCCTAGTAAATCATGTTCAAACAAGAATAAAGATGCAAGATAGATATAATTACACCTCGTACATTTATGGTCAATAGTATTTCCATTGAAAGGAAAAACAAGCCCCAATATTTTCAGGTGTTAATAATAAAAGAGTAATAAGTCAGACTTCTAGAAGTAACAGACCAACACCTTTGTGCTACCTGAAATCTGGCCTCCTAGCCTGCATCACAACAGTCTGTTATCTTTAAAATTCCAGACCAATGTTTAGATGGCAGGGACTAGTAGTGCACAAGACACAAACCACTCGGTAGTTAAGAGTTTACAAGAAATGCCTGTGCTGAACTCCAGACCTGCTAACCTTCACCATCCGGAGCTGCTTGGCAGTGAAGCATTTACAAGGAACTGCTCGTTTCTGTTTCAGAAGAGGCTGCTGGGAAAATACACAGTGAGTTTTCCCTACATCAACTCTGCATGGACTCTTTGGCACCCAAAACTGAACCCCTAAGCACAGAAATCTCCTACAGTCAGAGTATGATGGGTACCTGGGCATTAGATGGCCTGACAGTGGGTGTTAACACTGTTGACAAACTCATAAAAAATTCCTTACAAGTTTAAGTGAAAATATGTGAAAAGAACTAGCTTTGCTTTTAATAATGCTCCAATAACATATTTAACTTTTCTGATACCTTAAGTGTGGTATTAAATTTCTCTGTAACTATGGGGTAGTACAATAGGCTTCCTTTTCTTTTAAAAAGACAAAACAGAATTTTAAAAGTACTACAGACTTAAATTTCAGGCCATTATTTTTGAATTATTGTAAATATAAACCCACCACCATCCCCCAAAAATAAAAAGTTACAGATTGCTATTTCATCGCATTTTTAAATTTTTTCTTTGTTGAACTAAGTCAAAGGATATATAACGTTAAAAGGCTTAGATTAAAAAACCTAACATTCTCCCTCTAGATTTTCAAATGCAATATAAAGTAATCTAACCAAGCAACTAACATCTCATAATTTAAATTCCCCATTGCTTGAAAGTTCATCATTCAGGTTTAACACAGACATTGTTGATTTCAGTTTCTGGCACATTAGAATTAGCCTCCAAAGGAAATTCTCTCCATTGATGTTCTGTAAGTGGAGGCACAGCTATTAACAGTTTTTAAAGATTTTAAAGGGGTCAGAAGTATTGTTTTGCTTCCCTTTTTTCCCCCTAAATCCGAGACTTTAAAAATAAATACTGAATCAAAAGGTCAAAAAGTTGTTCTATTCTTTTTTCTTATTTCTTTTTTAAAGAAAAATCAAAAAAGGGGGAAATTCTTAACTAGAAAGTTAAATACGAAGAAAAAGTCACTGGAATATTTTATTCCCTTCAACTCTAGCTATCTATATCCAGCCCAGCTTGAATCAGTTACTGTTCATTGCTTGAGGTTTCATCATTTAACTTTTGTTGCCAATATTTATTCCTGGATATAACTCAGAGTCATGGGGTTTAAGAAATATTTGTCCATACCTCAATAATACGTGATAGCTGATGCGTGCAAAACAACAGCAAAGGACATACCAGTGGTGCTAGCTGATGCTGATCCTTTAAAACACCCAAACTCTATCTTGAGCAAAATCTAAAACCAATGGATCTGCCTGGCCTGAACCACACTAAAAAACTCGCCTGTGAATACAGAGTAAGATACAGTCATCATGAAATCTAAATATTGCACAGTTGCATGCACAACATTCAAAAGATTTGGTCATTTTTTAAGGCCCTTGACTGTCCTCCAGATGATGGATGATGTGCATCTGAAGGTAGCATTAAATCTCAAGTAGGCTGTGATTGACTGAAGTAGCAATTTATACACATCAGAATTGTGCTGTGCACTTCCTACCCGCAGTGCCATTTTTTGCAGTCTTCCCCCCCAATTCAGGAGGTGCCAAAGAAGGAAACACCAGACCAAACCAGTTTCAGCCTGCTCCTACAGGAAGCAGGAGGTTAAAAGGCTCAACTCCTCCCTGTGGGGTCAGCGCCTTATTGACCCTACAAACCCATCTGTCCCTGAGTTTGTGTCAGCAAGACGAAGCACAAAGTGCAAAGTAGAGGAGAGGCAGGAGAGAACATACTGGTGAAAAAGACAGCTATGGAAAAGACCAGGACCAGTAAGGTGTTTTGACCTTCTATGGAGCTCTCCTGAAGACCATGGCACTCATACACATGGTTTCTTTGGGTTTTTTCAGCTGTGGCAGGACAAAAAAAGATTTTTCACTTAGAAAATCATGATTTGCCATTTCTTTTCAAGTTTGACATTACTGCAGGGAAGTCTGACAGGGAGAACCTGAAGCCTTCTTCCTCAAGCTTACTGTGCAATCAAACAGTTGTCATTGGCTGCCGCAAGAACGGTAAGTTTTTTATTTCATTATTAAAGAAATTTAATTTTTAAAATAGTACACAATGAATCTGCTAAGTCAAAATATTCAATTTTAAACCTTCCGATTCTTACAAAGGCCCAAGGCTGTCAAAAGTTACTAATAAATTGAACAAAAAAGAGTTTGTGGCAAAAATTTGATACACAATCAAGCAAGCACATCTGGTGTAAATGACAGAGACCATTCGGCCAAAGGCTTTATCTGTGCCAGGAGCCTTGAAATACTGAAAAAAGGTTAAAGGATTTAAATAATTTACATGGGCTTCCTTCCTGGGGATCACTTGTAAGGAACCTCAGGGTAGCAAAAGTTTTCTTCTCCAAATGACAAAAGGTGGCAGTACCCCAAATAGGCAGAGCACACAGCGAAGGCTGGGTTTGATTTGACTTGCTTGCGTGCTATCACAAAACAGAAATTGAGTCTTTTTTAAGGACCATGTCAGTTGGTAACCTCTTGTTCTAATAGACCAGATTAAACCTTCCCCAAGGTTAGGGACGCTGGTTAGTTTGAAGTATAATAAAGGCACTGAGCCAACTGTCTCTTTGAAGTCAACCAAGAAACAGGAGGAACAAATCTGGACCTTTACAAAATAGAGAAACCATTTTTCTCTGGTAACTAGAGTTAGGGTTTAGCACATGTGTCGTGGTTTGGGCCTCAAACCAGGACAATGTGTAAGGCAGTGCCCTTACTGATTCAAAACTGGAGGGTTGTTCCATAATACAAAGAAAAAGAAAAATAAGCGCTTTAGGTCCAATGCTCAGAAGTGCTGAATATTGAACCAGATATTAAAAAAGAGTGAAATCCAGAATTTTATCAGTAGAAAAGCAATTTGATTATATTTTACTAATATTATATACTTTCTTTTCCCATTTTCCTATGACTGGAAGCAGCCTGGAACCTTGTCTACGTTTCCCCAAAGACGTTCAAAAAAAGAGTTTTATAACTCTGCCATGAGCTAATGTGTTCCTTACTCACTTTTCATATTTCAGCTCTCTTTCACTAAAATGCACAAAACTTTCTCTCACTCAAGAAAGGTAGTACTGGAACCCGGTATTTGCAAACCAATAAATCATTTTGGCAAATAAAGAAGAAACTGGGGTAATATCTACTTTCTCCAGATAAAACCATTATCTGTTAATAATCCACCATAAAGAAATCTTGAACATCTAGGTTTTAGGACAAAACCGATAGAGACATTAGTCCCACAATTCACACAAGGAGAAGAACAACTTCCTGAAAACATTATTATATATGAAGTCTGAAGACTATACCTAGAAACGAGGTAGGGTTTGCTCCCTCCTCCACCCCCAAGGAATATTCTGGTGTTTTTCTCTGGAAAGTAGGACATAGAGAGGTGCTGACCTCTCCACTGGGAAGGAGTAGAGTCATTTTGCCATCTGCAGGGAGACCCCTAAACCCATATGGTGAGGACTTGCTTTCTTTTCCAGATTCAAGATTAGCAAAGAGGGGCTAAGAAATTCGTTTGCGAACTTAGAGAGACGTGGCCACACACATATAAAAATATCTGAGAAACAGGCAGAAAGCATCTCTGCAGACTCTTAAATACAAACACACAACAGTTTTCAAGGTTAATAGCATTAATAAAAATGAAGAACAACTTACACACTCAAAGAAATCACTGCTACACAGGGCAAAGTTTACTGCAAAATAGCATTTTTTTGCCACACTGCCTAACTGACATTGAAAGGCTGGGAATAGATGGAGGTGCTTGCTAATGATAACTTTGAAGAAACATCACGCTTAAAACTCAGATTGATTGCAGAAAAGGTGTTTTATCAACTGCTCACTTTATGAATAAATATGAAACTACCAGGAAAATGTTTAAACAGGTGTAATCACAACTGCATATGAAAATTGAGTTTGGAGGCTGTAAGGAATCTTAACACAGTTAAGAAAGAATGAAAGCAATGTAAAACTGTGATCATAGCCGATTATGCATGTATCATGCAAAACAGGAATGTTGTCATAGCAGCTATAAAAATGTCAGTGAAAACTGAACTACTATTACCAAGTTGTAAATGAAATGAAAAATGCAAAAGGAATATGTGAATGAATACATTAAGGGAAATGTTATTTCTTTCCTGGTAGATAAACAAGCAAACCAAAATACATTCTCATGAAACAGAGTAATTTGTATGAACAAATATGCATAGATAACAATTGCAGGAGGCCACATCTGCACAGTACGACCGGATAAAATTATTAAGATTTGGGGTAATGAATTTTTGAGCCTTAGAAAGGCAGGGACAGTAAAAACATACTGTTATGAAGCCAGTTTCAGAGTAAGAAACCAATGAAGTAATAGATAATATTAAGGGCCAATATTGTTTATACTAAAGTAAAGGGAGCTGCTTCTGCCTGTAAGCAATGGCAATTTAGCTTTCAGTGTGACTAAACTGTTAAAAAGTGTAGCTTTTAAAATTAAACATTTCTAGCCTTTTATACAGCGTACTCATTACAATCCTATTTAAATACTTGCACAAGTGCTTAACGCAAAAAATAATTAACACAGAAAACAGAAACCCAGGGCTTAGAGTTGGACAAAATAAGACAAGGACCTATTGGCATAAGCAAATCCCTCTGCCCAAGAGCCTGAGCCAGCAGCAAGCTCCACTCCGGCAAAGTCCCCCGCAGCGGCGCCGGCAGGACTCGGGCCAGCCCATGGCACTCACACATGCCAGGATTAAGGCTCTCATGTGCACGTGGAAACATCATGTATGTTGTTCATCTGTTAAGATAAGTACACTTAGCTTTTTCTTTTTTTTTTTTTTTCACTAAAATTAGTCTTTCACAATAGCCAGCCACTGCAAAATGAAAGTCTAGTACATATTGTTAATTAAAGCGAGTCCACATAGAATTGGATATTGAAGCAGGCACTGGGTAAATATATGAAGGTTGTACCTCCATTTCTGCATTAAAAGAGCAATTACTTGGAATATGCTTTACAAACATCAAAGTTAAAAAAATATTTTTGAGTTCCTAATGTGTCCATAATTAATTCACACGTTCAGCTGTTGAGTCCAGAAATATGTTCCTGTTGATAATTTGCATCTAATGCTTCAAAAACAATCTGGCACATTTTTATTTGCCTTAATGCCTGAAAGCTATTACCAAGATAGTGCTTTACAATGTCATCATCATTGCTACCACGTATACGCTTTAACTAACACTAGTGCTTAGGTCTGAAGAGTTTCCCTCAAGAATTAAACAGTTTTGTCTCAGGACACAATGTCATGACAGTATCTCAATGGAAGAGAACATATTTAACAAATAGCACCCTTAAACTTTAAATCAATTAGAATTCAAGTACTAAGTCAAACAAGATACACAGGGAAACGGGAATTTTACAGGAATTAAAGCCGCCCTTCTTCCAATATTGACTATGTTTTATTATAAGAGAGAGTCTGAGAAGTGTTAGCCATCCTCAACTCCCAAATTAAAGGGAATGAGGAACAAAGAGCTTCATGAGATCAGGCCTGAGTATCAGAAATGCCTCACACCCTCATCAGAGATGCCCAGGGCTCCTATCTATAAAAGTCAGTTCTGCAAAAATGATCCTTACCTACATTCTACATACATGTGCACTTAGAATCTACTGTGACAGGCAGGAGTCCAAAAATTAGTCCAATTTTTTATTTATATAATATATAAATTAGCAATTTTGTTAAGATCTGAATTTACGAAAACTGTGAGTTCCTAAATCAAAAGATAAAACTCTGCTTCAATTTTTAAACAGAAGAGAAAAACATAACTGGGAATATATTGGTTTAAGCTTGATTTTGAATCCTATCTCAACCCTTTCACTACTGTGCTGGTTTACTGTGCTGGTTTCATCTTAGTGCCTGAGTTTGGTATCAACTGCTAATTCTTTCAAGCATAAAATAGGCTTTCTAAATTGCTGCTTTTTAGGAAATTATTTCTGTAGTTATTATTTGCAGTTTGAACTCTTATAAGCAAGAAACTTATTTTGTTATTTTTTAAATATTATGTTATTCTTAAATGTTAACGAAATAACAAACCTATATTTGGTCATTTTTTGTTTATAATACTTGATTGCATCTGAAAGAGACGTAAGTGTGGATGGATGTTACCCCCCCTCTTTGTGTTTAATTCCGGCAGAGTGTTTCCAGAACTTGAAACATGATCTCCGAGGGCAGCAAAGGTAATTCAGATACTTGGAGTCCTACACTACAAACAATGTATGATACACCACGGCTCAGGGCAGGACTCAGAAAACTCTCCCCGTTCCTCCAAACACGGTATTTAACTTGGTTGTCCCCATCCCATCAAACAGGGAGGTGTTTATCCAGACAGCAGTCCAAGAACCAGATCGCTGAACAATTGCAATGTGACTTTTGGAAGTTTTCCCTCCAACATTCCCTTTTTCCCCCCCAGTGTCTCTCAAAGCACAAGCAGGGCCTCATGCTCCACGTGGCACGTACCTCAACACGTCCAGTCTGCGGCCCGCTCCCTCCCTCGCTGCTCACCAGCATTCAAACCTGAATGCTGACTGGGAGCACTGGCAATTGCACGTGTAGGGACAGGAGTGGCACTGGGGAAGGGTTCTGTGAGCTCTGAGGAGCCGGGCAGCCCCTTGTGAGCTCACAAACACTTACACTCCTCTGGAGGCAGGAAGGTACTACAGCAATCCCAGCGTTACAGCACGACCAGGAATCATTATTTTACCTGTTCAAGCACCAACTGCCCCCCAGTCGAGTTTCTCGTGCACATTTCTCAGAGAAAGGGAGCAAGAAGGGCGAGGACGGGTTCCTTGGCTCCCCCAGCCGCTGGGGAGGAGCTGCCCTGACAGATTTCCATCCTCCCGTCTGCTGCCATGGCTGCTCAGTGCCCCCCGTAGAGCCCAGGGCTGCCTGTGCCCATCTTCCCCTGTACCTAATAGAGACGGCACATCAGAGGCAGTGGTGGGTGGGGGGAGAGGGGGGAGAAGCTTTAAACATTGCCAGGTCAGCGCAACAGGAGGTAAGCAAGTACAGAGGCAGCAGGAACTACTGAAAGTTTTTGATATACTCCCAGGTGGACTCCCCAATGCCTGTAAATGTTTCAAAGGGGGATCCCCTTTCTGTGGGCATGGAAATGTTTCAAAGGATCCCCAATCAGCGCAACGTTTCAAAGACCTCTACTCTCTAAAAATTCCACCTTGAACCCCCCCCCACCCCAACCTTGGCTGAAAACATTTCTAAACAGATCCCTCCCTGGCTAACCACAGCTGAGGAAGGTCTGTGCTGCCCCTCACGGCCCTCCTACAGGCCCCACTGTAAAACAAAACAAAATAAAACAAAACATCTACCCAGATCCCTCCCTGGCTAACCACGGCTGAGGAAGGTCTGTGCTGCCCCTCACGGCCCTCCTACAGGCCCCACTGTAAAACAAAACAAAATAAAACAAAACATCTACCATTTGCCTCCTCTGGGGATGTACCCAGCCCGCTCCTTCCCCAGGGACCCCGCACAGGACCCAGTGTGCCTCTGTGTTTGTGCACAGGATATGAAGGGCTAGAGTGCAGAAGGGTAATTTTTCAAAGCGGTGTGTGGGAGTAGCACTGGAAATTCCCTGCATACTGCTTTTTAAAAAATAAACCCCCTACCTCCATGAATTATGAGCAGGGCCTACGACTCCAAACTGAGAAGCCGAGAGGTTGAAGAGGGAGGCACAGCCAACTTCCCTGGATGCACTTTTTAAGACCACGATGTAAGAAATAACTGGATTCTTTAATCATATTACGGACGCTGATACTTAAGAGGTGTCGCTGCTACAGAGCAGGGATTCCTTTGTTGACAGTCACTTGAGCAGAATAAAACGAAGCAAGTGCTTAGGATATCTCAACTATTGATTTTGTGTTTCTCAAAGTATGAGAAGAAAGTGCTGCTGAGAGGTCTTGGAATATCAAAGCCAAGGGGTTTTTTTACCTAAAAATTACATGTCAAGGCTAACTTCATTGTCTTGGCTCACTTCAAATTCAAAGGAGAGATAAAAATCTCTCCCTGGAAATGCTTATCCTACTCAAACTCTTATCTTAGATTGGTATCAATCATTCATTTTCCCCAGACAGCATCTCAATGACTATATTAAACCAGACACCTTAATTGTAGACGGATACAAGTTCATTGAGATGAGTCCAACCCTAAGCTCCTGAGGAGACACAGTTTAAGGGCAAGCTTCCCCCCACCCCTCCAAACACCCGTATGTTCACCCTGGGGTCTCAGTGCACCCCCAGCACAAACAAATCCGCAGCTGTAGATCTTAAATTGACAATGACGACATGAATAATCCCTATGACACAAGGCTGCAGAAACAGTTATATTAGCTTCTTCCTCTCGCTGCCCATCTGGCCAGACTCGGGAAACTTCTTGCACCCCTTATTTTATAAGTGATAAACCTGCCTGAGCAGGTAGGAGGCATGTGTCCATCTCTCCTATGGCCTGAGTAAGGGATCAAGGCTCTTGGGCTTTGAACAAAGGGCACAGGACCAAGCCCAAGAGGGAATCCATCACTCTCCTTACTGTTACTGACTCAGCACCATGTGAATTAACACCAAAAATCGGCACAGCATTTATTGCTGGAGAAAAGGTGACATCTAGTCTCACTTTTCCCCTTCAGTATTCCTCAGTAAAGACCAAACACCACCAGCAGATTCACTGACTACACCTTTTCAGAAGCAGTCACACGTCCTGAAGGAGGGGAGGCCCAAGCACCTTGTGAACTAAGATGCCTACAGCGTGAGGAAGCTTGGCTCTGTATTAAAGGTTTCTATACTTCACTCTTTCCTAAACTGCACCATAAAAAAAAGTGAAGGCTTGAACTTAACGAACATTCTCGGTCCATATTTCAGCAAAGCAACACAAAGACATGACACCACAATGGAATAATCACGCACTTTCTTACCATGTCCTGGTATTTACAATGTCCTAGGTGTAGAGAACTGAGTCCATATGCACCTTTGTATTTATAGAGTTCTTCCAAATATGTATAATAACTTATGTACAGCCTTAAGGAAACAATAGGTACAGCTTTCACAAACAGCAGCACCACACTTTTCTCAGCCCCTTCTGCCTTCTGCCACTGTTGTTTTCCAATAGCACTAAGAGTGAACCTTGTAATGTCATATATATCGTCATGTATTATTCCAGACGGCACTACTTTGGGGATAAACATAAATAAACTTCACACATAAGTTACTGACAAATTAAGAAATTATATCTTTCCAAAAGGAAAAAGAATTCCCCTCTTGAATCAAGCAGAACCTTAACTCAGCACTTCATGACCTTTGTATTTAAAAATCATTTATTAGCTTCTGGATCACAAATTAAGTTGAAACAAGTGCTAAGCTTGCCTAAGGACTCCTTTCTTACAGGCTTCTTAAAAAAAAAAATCTAGGGGGGAGCTACATGAAATCACTATGGTCCAATTAACAAGGATCTCACTCTTCCAGCTTGCAAACAAGAGATTACATTAACACCTGCTACAAAAGCAAACATTTTTAGATATCTTCATCTTAACCTGCTTGACATTGACTTCAAACTCCTGCCTGGCTCTCTGATGAAAATTATTGTGACTGACATGTATATTTTTCATTTGGGGGTGGGGGTGCAAAGACTGTGTCAGTCCACATTTCTCTCTCTCTGGTATTTATGCATAATTCACTTCAAAGATAATAGGAGTTACATACATGCACTGATGGGAGAATAGTTTCCTAAATGTAAAATTGTTGAAGGAAAACCATTATGCTTACAGGAGATAAATGCTGCGTGTGAGCATATGAGACACGCAGGGTGCCCTGTAGGGTCCTTGAAGGATCTCATCCAACATATGCCTACAGTGGCACGTGTAACTAACTCCTTTGTGGTCCGTGCATCAAAATAAACTGACCTTTTGGGCCAACACATATACTCATAACATCTGTACAGACAGGAAAAACATTTCTTTGTGTTCATCAGCAAAGCAATCATACAGCTGCAGCAGAAATACAACCCATCAGATTACAATAACACTTTACTACAAACTCTTGTGACAGGACTGTAGTAGAAGGTAGCAAGCACTGATTTTTAAAACACTTCTATGTCTGAAAAGTTGAACTTTCTGAAGTCCAGAATTGTTGGAAAAAGAAGAAAAAAACCACTGAAGTAACTCTGTAAGTGTTTTGTTTTGACAATGTTCCTCAGGAATTCACCACACTTAGCTGGGAAAATGCTAGCAGTTAAATCTATTCAATGTCATGACATACAAAATTGAAACATAATTGCTCCTAAGTGGTTGACAACTGGCAAGTACTTTTTACATGGATAGAGAGAAATTTATGCTATCAAATGGAAGATACTGTCAAAAGTTTGATTTTAATATAAATGAAAATGCTACATGAGGACTCAAAAGGATAAGGAAAAAAGCTCAGCAGTAACACTTTTATAACCACATATTTAAAAAGCTTTGAAGTGAAGAATCATTACATCAAAATCATTTTCCTTGAAAGATAAAAAAAATAAATTACAGCATGAATATTAACAAGTTATTAGAATAGTGAATTTCAAAGAGCAGCAAAAAACAAGCAGCCGATGAGTGGCCTAGTTTAAAGAATGTCTTACCAATCATATGGTTAGCGACATGGATTTGTATCTCTCTCTCATTCTCAAAGGTCATCTGGCACTTGATGCATTGATAGGTCTTTTTCTGTTTAATAACCAAAAAGAGATTAGAGAAAACTGCACTGTAGCATAAGGCAAGTGTGATCATGAATATAGCATGTTACGTGCTTCAACTTTCCTCCACTTAGGCCTTTTCTGCTCATATATCCCCAACATGACACCAAGTTGGGCTGGCCTTTTCTGGGACCAAAAATACATTAACAGCCTGCTTTAGAAGAATTTTTAATTTGAACTTTACAAATTTTGAATGATAGCACTTGAAAATCTGATTGAGTACTTGAGCCATAATCAGATTGCTCGTGTCATTTAACCCATTGCAGTAAAAATTCCTGCAGAGTGAAATAAAAGACATTGAAAGGTAATGCTGTTTTCAGAAAAAGGTCAACTTTCTCAAAACATTCCACCTTTAGTTAAAATCAAAATACAGTAGACAAAACACCTGTAGTTACCTGGGGAAGTGAAGGACAAAAGGAAAAAATGCATTTTGTAATGATATCCCACCCAAAATCCTGGAAAAACTGCATTACCACAAAGAATGGTTTCCTAACACAATCTGTTGTGTATTTTCTCTGTCTCAAAGTCATACCAGGGAGGCTTAGCCGCAGAAGTCAGGAGATAGCGTGAAGAGGCAATTACATGAACCATTTATTCAAATAGGGAAAATGGGGTTTGCACTCAGATTGACAGTGGTGCCTGTACTTGTGCAACATGACAGGAAAAAAATCCAAGAAATCATTTGTAGAAATTAAAATGCATGTTGACAAGTTCGACATCCCCAAGTTAGGGGAGAAAAAAAATAAAAGACTATTGCTAAGCTTTTGTACAGTCGCAAAAACTCTCATTTCCCTAAGCAGGAGTGCAGTGCTTTGGTCTAATGTGCACGCTCAATTACTGCCTGGGAATATGCTATCTAAATAGACATCTTTTGACGTGCAATTTAGAAAAATCGGGTCTTTTGTGCCTATTTCCTTCTAGAGAATAACTGCAACTCTTGCCACCAGGCAGGAGCAGGAGCAGGAGCATGGGGTCCGTATCCGTACGGCTCGAGTGGATGGCAGCAGAACGTAGGCAGCCCTGGCCACAAACTTGGTTAGCCAAGGGATGGATGAGAGTCCCAAGCCATTAGCACTGAGAAGCCCAATTCAGTAAAAAACACCCTCTTAACTTTTTTGAAGCAAAATATTTTGCAGGTATTTTTTGTCCACTTCTAGACACACATCATTTTTTCATACAGCCTCCACCCCACACCTATGGATAGAATTCCCATTTTTAGGACAGCAGTAATAAGTTAGAAGTTTTGAGTTAAACAGAGGAGTTGCTGTCACCCCCTCTGCGCATGGGATCCAATTTCCTCAAGCACCTGCTGAGGAAAGAACAAATTAGGTGCTGCCAAGAGCTTCTTAACTACTTCCCATGTCATCAGTGGCAACAAGTTAGCCTGCTGGAGGTTAATGAACAGGCTGTAATGCCATAATAACAAATGCACCAGTCTATGGATGTTATGTGTATTCCATGAATTCTGTACGCAGTATGTGTTTGCACATAGGCAGGGCTTTCCAGGCTAAAATAACAATGGGTGATTAACATGATAATTGGAAGAGGACTGTACTCCATTGGCCAAAACCTGACACAGCCAACCATATAAAAGGAAATGGTTTGGATTGGCTAGTTATCCCTAGGCAGCTCAAGAAAGTATCCTCCTGGAGTCCATTCGGAAATCAAGGCTGCTAATGGAAAAGCAGCTGGATTTCTGCAGCAGCTCTTCCTTGGGAATCTATTCCGGCAGACGAGCACAGCACACATACGTACACATCTCCTCTCAAACACACTGGCATACACATGCGGAGGGCTCCTAACTTTAAAAACAAAATCAAAACACCAAAAAAAACCTTGGGAAAAAAAATGGGATTGGGCGGCGAATGATTCATGTGGTCACATTTAAAACTTAAAACCTTCCTCTTCTTTAAAACTTCAAAGCTGAGTAAGTTCTGTGCCTTGTTCAGCACTTATCTCTGTTATGAGGGTTCCCTAAGTAACTGGCTAAGAAGGACAATATTTCAGCTCAACTCTATTTCAAACCTTTAAAGTTATATTAAACACAGACAAATGATTCATTTTTTTTAATTGATTTCGGTGCTTCTGAAAGCTACTTACTAACAGATCTGGAGACAGGATGTCTTTGTTTACCCACAGACCCAGTGCAAACTCCTCCACACCATCTCACAAACTTATAAAACACTCTGGTTGGCGTGCCCACCCCTCAGAGAAGACAGCAGATCTCAGACTTCCTCTGAGTATTATCTTTAGCCTCAGCTGAGACACGTGCATGCAAAAGAGCAGCTTAACTGTGGCCGTGGCTCTTGTGATAGGCTTGATAAGGAGTGAGGTTAATAAACAGCCTCAGACAGGCCACAAACTATAGCTAGATTAGCACTCAAATGTACATGCAAGAGATGGAAGAGCTGAACTTTTGGGTCATTAATAATTCTCTTTAAAAGAATGACACAAAACCAGGCTTCCATTCTCAGTAAATGGGAAGCATTAGTTCTAATGCAAGTTTGTGTTATTTGTGGCACCAAATGTGATTTTCTACTACTGTTTTTGTGGGGATCATGGCTTTATAAACATTATTAATGGCTCACTTATCTCTCGTTAAAGTTTTGTCTTGGCATGTGGTGACAAAGGTGCCCAGTCTCTGAGGAGTAAACAGAGTCTAGGTGATGGCACCTAGGTGACAGAAGAGACCAAACTGAGCAGGCCCTTCAGCTGAGACCTCAATCCCCATTAAGTCAAGATATTTAATTCTAATCTTGGCACAACACAGTAGTATTAACAGCAGAGGGTTCTGGCTTCTTTTCTGAAGTAACTATTGTTCCCATGGGTTTTCCAGACTGTCCTCCTTTAAATCTGGAAATGGTTTCCTGTTCTACAAAGAAAATATTCCTCCATTCAAGTGGATTTACAAGGGAAGAGAAGGGGTGCGGGGGAGAACAAAGAGAAGGAATTGAGTCCAAGAAAGCGTGCAGGAGAAAAGGAACTGAATAAAGGAGCACAATAGGGTTCATTCTTCCAACTTTCTATGCCACCTCCTTTGCTTCTTCAGTCCAAATAACCTAGGTGGGCTAAATATAGTAACACCATTCAAGATGGAAATTTTATTGCAGTCTAAGCATTTGCCATTGTCAATGTTAAACAAGCATTGTTCATGAGAACTATGGTACAAAATAAGGATAAACTCATTGTAAGAGAAAGAGCAGCCTGAAACGTGACTGTTTCCAGTATTAGAAGAAGCAATAAGAAATCTCAATACTAAACAACTAGTCATGTTTCTCAAGACACGCACGTTCCTCTGGAAGGTGTGTTAAAAGGAATTAGTAAAATGTATTCAAAACTGAAACTCCTAGACACAGAAATATGTTCCGAAAAATTAAAGCATTACCTCTGATGTGATCATAACAGAATTAAAAAAAAGTCTTGAGCTATACATGTGCCAGGTACTGGAATGGTACCTCCACTTGTGATGCTTATCTAAAAAAAAACCTTTCAGTCCAATCCAAAAAGAATACCTCATGTAGAACTAACTATAAGAATCAAACACAAATTGATGTTAGAGCAACCTTTTACTAAAAAGGCCTATTTTATTTATTACTCTTAGCGATGTTCCATACAGGAGACCATTGACTTCCCTTAAAATCTCCTAATACAAATCCTCTGATGCAGATGTTTCCATGTACAGGAGGCAAAAACTTTGTCCGCCTGGAAATCTACCTTTGTTGACCATCATGACTGGCTCTTAGCTAGATGTCCTAGAAACACGTGATGAATTTATAGATATTTCTTCCTGGTTGTTTGCCATACTAAAATGTAAGTGAGGAAAACAAGGACACAGCAGCATTTTCAAGGGTTATGTGCTTCCTCTTTCATTCTTACGGATATTTAAAAAAAACGCCAAAACTGCTGTGCAATTCTGAGTGCTTTTTGATCCTCATCTAGCTGTCTCCAACTGATTTGCAGAACAAAATCTCCAAAAATTCAATAATAAAAAATCCAAACTAAATATAACAAAATATTCACACTCCCTTTGTGGTGCTATATCCATGTGCATACATACGTAAACATAAATAGATACAAAAAGGAATGATTTTTTTCTCCTGTTCTATTTTTTTTTCCTCCCAAATACTCTGACTTTTTATTAAATCAAGAGCTAATATTTAATTTCCTCCTTCCTTCAACTTTGGGGCTAAATCTTCACCTAAGTTGGTTTTTTTTTTTCTGAAGTTCCTCTAGGCTTCCATACTCTCTTCTTCAATTCAAGAAGTATAACTGCTGGCAAAGTGATTTCCAGCATTCGGAAAAGTCAGGTATTTTGTACATCATCCTCACCTTTTCCATTTTCTTGTATTTCATTCCACTTATTCTTATTTACTCTGAAGTATATGCCCATCCCTATATTTTCTTTCTGACTGTACCTTGTCCTAATCTTCAACCGCTTTTCTGTTTAAAAAAGAAAAATCAATAAGGTGTTTAAAAGAGAAATGTAGAAGTTCTCAAGAATTGGAGAGAGGCAGCTCTTGTGTGGACATCTGCAGATTACTCTACATGCATTGTGCACTTAAGATTGCTCCAGTAAAATGGTATTTTACCTGCATGAAGCACACTAACAAGATGACAAGAGAGATTGTGTTCAACTCTCTTAGCTTTGCTATGAAGCCAATGAAGTTAAGTAAATTCTCTTCTTGAAATACAGGGATTTTTCACAATTTAAAAGACAGCGTAGTTCTTTGAAACCCCCTGTGCTAGGCAGACACAAAGGACACTCATTGCCTTGAGAAACCTTAGTGAAACACCAACAGTTTCCACGTGACCTGATATCAGAATTCAGGTCTTGTACCTATAACGAAGGGCAAGATAATGAATTATTCCTAATAACAATATATCTATTCCTGGGATGCATACCATAAATGTCTCTGATATTAACATATGTGCAGGCCATAGGCACCTGTTGAAGGTACCATTTGCCATCATCACAAATGCTGATTTTTCATTATCTTCTACAGAGGAACTAAGACCTTTCCTCATGGGATGAAATTCAAAGCATTTACCTTATTGAAGAACTTAAAACTCCCCCCTGAGGGAACAAGTATGGAAGCTGTCACTGAAAAGAAAGAGTTAAAGCAAGAAATAAGAGCAGAAAACGGCAATGTATTCTGCTTCTGAAAGTTGATAGGAAAGAAAAGGTAATACTTCAGGCTAAAGGCACAGCCGTATGAACTAAGAATTAGTCCTACCTAAGAGAAGAGAGGTATTTTGAAGAATTTAGAAGGAAAGAAAGGCCTGAAGAGAAGGAAGGAGAATGACCTAGCCAGAGCCCCAGCCAAACTCTCACAAGGTATCACACCGAAGGAGGGATATTTCCATTCCTCATTCTTTGACAGAAGTAGGTGTGTGTGCCCAGAGGCTTAGTCACGCTCACCACACCCAGAGGGAACAATATCCAGTTGTTTTACTAAAAACAAAAAAAAAAAACAAACCAACCAAACAAAAAAACCCCAAACCACCAAAAATTAAACTTTCTGTGGGATTCCCTCAGAAACCCAAACCAAAAAACCCAAAACCACCAGAAATTAAACTTTCTGTGGGATTCCCTCAGAAACCTGGAATGGGGCATTGAAGCCAGGGGGTGCAGGGACAGGCAGTGCCATGCTCTGAGCTGGCCACGCACAGCCTGGAGCTACCAAGTCCCACTGGGGACACAGCCTGCACCACCACTATTTGAGGCATCTCGGGCTGTGTCCTCAGGACTGACTTAGGGTCTTCTCATACTTCCTGAGCCTCTGGCGTTCTAGTTGAATAGTATTTTCAGGTTCTTTAATGCAGTAAGATGTGTTTGTGGGTGCTTTAATTAGCAGATTGACATAAACAGGCATCCACGGCTGGAATTATTCATTAGGAGTTGGGTGCCTAATTTCCTTAGATACTTTTGAAAATCTCACCCCATCATGTTTAATTAAAAATGTCAGATGATATCAATACTCAGATGTGTCTGCTGTTGGTCTCCTGAGAAGTTTTCCAAAATCTACTTCTCATTCCATCTGTTCCTGACAGAGGAAGGACTGACTTGGCCCATTCTTGAACCAAAACATCAACAAATAATTTTAAAAGACTATAAACTGCAAATGATATTAATCTCCTGAGTAAGCTTCTGAAACCTTACTTGGATCTGCACGTTCCCAAGTATCTTGTAAACTAAGAAACAGGAAAGCAGACTATCTGCAAAGATTAAAGGAGAGCACACTTATATGTAACCTGCATTAGACAGCAATTTCCAGATTTGCTAATACTACTTATCTTACAGGAGGGTCATGATGCAGATCCTTTTAAAATCACTTTTAAAAATCATACACACATGCACGCACAAGCACACACATATGCACACAGACATCCACGTAGCCTCACAACGTTCACTCTGAAAGACATCCGTAAGGACAAGCTCTTTAGCACAGAAATTTGTTTTAGGTGAGAATTTGAGGAGTAGGGTGGAATTCACTACATTTTTCCTCAAAAGTTCCTTTATCCTCCTGCTCGTGTTTAGTTCCCTGGTAAGAAATAATCTCATCCCTCAAGTATGACAGATCAGATTTGATTTGTTTTGTTTTGGGTACTCAGCATCTCCCTTTTTCATGGAAATGCCACAGATTTTCCAGATCTGCCAGTTCAGTAGCATCAGAATTCATGGACAAACTCAATCCCCGCCATTCAAGTGTCTCAGCTCTCTGTGGGTTAATCTAGGGCAGTTTTATGATAAAAAATCTGATTCGCTGCCACTGGGAATCAAGGAATGTGCAAGGCTGAGCAACATCTAACTTTTCTATGTGCATTACTCTACCTTTCCTTCTGTTTTGTTGTTTTTATAGTAGCACAAGTAATTTTAGAAAGTGTCAGTTGAAAAAAAAAAACATCAGATCAGTTCTCAGTCACATTGAAGGTCACATTTTAAAGTTCATCTGTACTTACTCTGGGAACGGGGGACGTCTGGGTACCTTTCCTTTGGCCACTAGTCTCGGGCGTCAGGTCTCGGTGGTCTACCTGAATGTGGCTCTCTAGGTCTTCAGCACTTTCAAATTTGACACTACACTCTGGACACCTCAGACTGCCACACGGTCTCTCATTCACCTCCTGTGGAGCCAAGCCTGAAGACTGTCCATTGGTGCTCCTGGTCATGCATCCAGCACACAGGCCATAGGGAAGGCCATTCACATCCAACTTTACCAAGTCCTGCTTATTCCGGAACTCCTTCAAGCACAACGCACACTTGTAGAGTTTTTGCAAGGCCTGGCCATTGGGCGACGAGGTTGCAGAGTTTCCTGCCAATTTCTGCATATGGAACGTCCCATGAATTTTCAGCTCAAGGGTAGAGGTGACCGTCTGCATGCAGACAACACAGCGAAACCCGGTGAGGGAGTTTCTGAGATCTGGATGCATCTGGCAGTGCTCGATAAACTCCTCCTCGCTCTGCAGCGGCATTTTGCAGATCCGACATGTCCCTGTATCCAGACTCTTGCTGTGAGTGACTTTGTGCTCCGTCAGGGTCAGGAGAGATGGGAAGCGTTCCCCACAGATGGGGCACATGTAGTGCTTAGCCGGGCCTCGATGGGTCTGCATGTGCTCTCTCAGGCCATTTTCTGAGAAAAAGGTCCTTGAGCAGATATTACACTTGTGGCTACCTTTGATGAATTCTGCTTTCTTCCTAGAACAATCGTCCTCCCCAGGCCTGATGTTATGATCTCTCAAACGATGGTTCTGCAAGAGGACCTCCATAGTGTAGGCTGCCCCACAGATGTCACAGCCATACATGGGCTCAGAAGCATCTACATCGTCCTCACTGGCTTCGTGACTGTTGGAAGTATCTGGATTCTTCATTAACATGTTCTGGATATCTGCCCCTTCTGCCTTCTTATTTGTTGGGGTCATGCCATTAGCTGTACCATTTTCAGCGCTAGCATCAAAAACACAATGTTTTTCCCGCAAGTGCTTTTCAAGCAAGATGATGGCGTGAAAAGCTTTGCTACAAAATTTGCAGTTGTATTTTTTGCTGTGAGTGGTGATGTGGCACTGCAGTTCTACCTCTGTGCTAAAGGTCTCACCGCAGAAGATGCATTTGTGAGACTTTGAGGGATTCCCCAAGTGACTATGCTTCACATGGATCTGGAGGTCCACCTCCTTCCTAAAATCCCAGTTACAGGCTGTGCAACGATACATCTTCTTTTCATTGCTATGCTTGACTGCCAGATGCACTTGGATAGATACCTTGGAATCAAAAACTTCTTGGCAAAGGGTGCAGTGATACAACACAAAAGTATGCATGTCCAACAAATGCTTCTGCAAATCATCCACCGAAGAAAACTGTTTGTCGCAGCTCTCACATACATAATGAGTTGAAGTTGTCATGTAATGTACAGTGAGATGTTGCAGAAGAGACTCCTGGGAATCAAAGTCTTCTTTACACTGAGGGCAAGACTGTTTCCTCAACAGCAACTCCAAATGCAACTTTAAATGGGTTTGAAAACTTTCAAAATTTGAGAACTTTAGATCACACTGATTACATGGGTATTCACCATTAGACACTGAGTTTACGCTCGCAGAAAGCCGTTGCCTTTTAGGGGAAGAGACTTCAACATCAGAAGAAACCGGACTCTGCTCTGCTTTTGACTTCTTATTGTGTGCCAGAGGAATGTTCTTGTGGTTTTCTTTAATATGCTTTGTAAGCTTCAGGATGGAGCCAAAAATGGGGGAGTTTGTGCAATAAGGGCATGAATAAACTTCCATAAAAGACTGTGTTGGCTGAATGACAGGGGAATCCAATTTTGAATTTCCTACATTGCAGTGAGTCTGCTGAATATGCTCAGTCAAGGTTGCTTCGGTCAGAAAGCCCATGGAGCACTGGTTACAGAAGAAAGCGTTGTTGCCATCTTGAGGGGTAGCATTTGGGCCGCAGTGAGTAATACGGATGTGTTCTTGTAAGCTATTAATATCTGCAAACATCTCCGGGCAGTAGTTACAGTGAAAGGCGGAAATGTTGCTAAACTGCATCATGGGATAGGCATGGTTTTTGTGCACCTTTCTCACGTGTTCATTCAAGTTGTACAGCGTAGGCATGGAATCAAGGCAGATCTGGCACGTGTGGCTTTGCTGAGGTTTGTCTGCGTGAATGGTCTTCAGGTGGATCTCCAGAACAGCAAGGCTGTTGAAGTCACGCTTCGAGCAGTACGGGCAGCTGTAAGTAACTTTAGACCAGTTCTGGCCTTCCTCTCTGTCCACGGACCTCATTTTCTTTTGTCCTCTCAAAGGCTTTAAGGTGGAATCTGGGGTGGAACCTCTTTCCACCGACGCGCTGGAGTCGGGCGTTGCGCTGCTCATGGACGCCACGCTCCCCAGGACCGGGTCAGGGCTGATGCTGTGATTGCTGGAGTCAGGTTGCCTGTGGCTGTCCAAGTGGCAATAGACTTCCTCCACTGAAGAAAACTGCTCCGGGCACATAGGGCACTTGTGTTTTTTGTTGGCATGGGCTTGATGAATGTGTGTGAGCAGCGAGTTTTCGTCTGCAAATACTTCAGGGCAATGAATACACTGCAAATCTGCCTTCTCGGAAAGCTGTGGGTGGCGTGTCATTACGTGCTTCTCCAAATCTTCAGTCTGACTGAATGTCTCTTCACAGTAATCACACATAAAATCATCCTTCTTCACCTCTTTCTCAGTCTTTGCCATATGTTCCTTGTTCTTTTTATGAGCTTGCATGTGACTCTGCAATGAGCTGGTAGATGAAAACCCACGCTTACACACAGTACACTTGAAGGGTTTGCTGGAGCTGTGGGTTTTCAGGTGAATTTTGAGGTGGTCGCTGCGAGAGAAGGCAGCCTCGCATTCATGGCAATGGTACTTTTTATCCCCCGTGTGAAGCTTTATGTGGCGATCCCTACTTCTCTTGTGCTTAAAAAGCCGGCTACAGTAGGTGCATTTGAAAGGTAGTTTGTCACTGTGGATCTGCTCGTGCCTTTTAAGGTAGCTCAGGCGAATGAAGGACTTATCACAAAACTGACAGGGATACGGCAGGCCGGTCCCCCCTTCCTCCTCCCCGATGCCGAGATCACACCCATCTCCTATCATCTGAGTGGGTGATGCAACATCTTTGCTGGAGGGAGATGAAGCCACCCAGGAGAGTTGTGGGTCGTCATCACCATCTGTAATGGGAAAGCAGAAAGGAGATTAAAAACAATTCCCAGTGCATCTGTGAAATAAGGACAAAGCTCTCAACAACACTATGGGCTTCTGCTACTACAGCATTAAAAAAAATATCAACCAAAAAAAAAAAAAACTCTCTCTTGAATTTCAAAGGAGGTTTGAGAAAGAGAAATAAAAATGTATTTGTACACATAATTCACAAATATGCCAACATATAGTATTAATAAAAAGCATTTTTCTTTAGCAGGTTTAACACCTGCTCACTGTAGTGTGAAGCAATAAACAATGAATAAAGAAAGCAAAACACAATGTGCAATGAAGCAATGCAAACATTTCAAAAAGCTACAGTGTTAAGTGATCACCTGTGATTTTGTGGGTCTTTTTAAATGCTACGTCAAGATGATTTTAAGCAATGTCTCCATTATACGAAATCCTTTAGTTCTGTCTCAAAACTGTAATAGAATGAAAGGCTGCTTAAAAGCAGAGACAAACATCTAGGTGAAATAAAAGCATCAGATTTGAGACAGCTCAAGAAAATCAGAGAAGAGATCTGCACCATTACCACATTCATTGATATGAAAGGTAATGTTGCCTGCTTGGTACAAAAACAAACAAGCTTAAAAAGCCCAGAAAATCACCATTGGAGATCTCAAGACATCACAAAACAATCAGCTTCGGGATAAACTAACAATGGCCCAGCCTCTGTTTTAATAACTATTTCCTTTGCTCAATATGAGGCTTTGGAAAATATTTTATAATTTGATATTACCATACAGAAACACAGCACTACCTCCAGCAGCAAAACAGTCATTTTAGGAAAAATACATAAAACGTTGGCAGCTTTCATAAACAGAATTGTTAACAAGAAACAGAAGAGAGCGAGTTCAAATATCCTAATTCCAATAAATGCAGAGATGTTGAGTGAAGCAAAAACGCCACTAGTCCGATATCAAACTGAACCACAGAGTGAAGCAAAAATAAAATTGATGGAAACGAGGGAAGGCGCTGACCACATATACATTTGGAGATTCAAAAAAGGAACCGGTTCTCCAGATACGTTGTCCTTATAAAACATTTAATGTTCCTACTTCAGCTCTTACTAAAACAAACCAATAAAAAAATCCCCAACTGTGCGTGTAGGCTGCCACACGCGCACTCCTCGTGCCTGCCAACTACAGAGTCACCAGGCGGAGAAGAGCACATGGACGGCGGAGCAGCTCTCAAAGAAAGGCTCGGCTAATGAGGATATCACCACCGTAAGGGGCTGGCTCCTGTGGCAAAGACCACCTTCTTCATCCTAGGAAAAGACAGAGCAGAGCTACCTTGGACAAACTAAACCAAGCAATCGCACACCAAACAACTTTTCCAGCACGTCGGGGCCACCTGTTTTCTGGGATTTTAACAAAACCTCCTGCTCCAGAGAGACGCTGGACACCAAGAACGCGCCGCCTCCCGCTCCCAACACGCGCCCCCATTCTCAGAAGCACCCATGCCTCCAAGATGCTCAAGGTCTTTATGCTCAACTAACTCCTCCGAGCCCGGCCCAGCCCCAGCCTAAAACACAAGGCGACGAGCCCCTGATTTTTACATAAACTTTTCTCAGGCTCCATTTCCCCCGACCACCAACCGGTCTCTCTCTGCGGCTGCAACAAAGCCTCATGTTCCCAATTTAAGCCACCTCCACCGCCTGCCCCGCTGCCGGCGCAGCTTCGCTCTGCCCCCGGGGAGCCCCCCGTCCCCCCGCCT
>NW_015090842.1:15257186-15286601 GCF_001431845.1 Calidris pugnax
AGGGAAGGAGGCAGCCGGCTGCCAGCGCCTGGATTAGGGGCCCCGGGGAGGTGCCGGTAGCTCAGGGCTGGCTAATTCCCTCCTCTCGCCAGCTGGGCTCCTCCAGGGGAAAGGAGACAAAGGGGAGCAAGAGGGGGGATGCTGGGCCTGAACTAGGGCAGCACATGTTGCGTTTGCTACCGCTACTGCTGTCTACTGGGGAGGGGGGGGGGGGGGGAAGCTGGGGAAGAAGAAAAACAACAACGACAGGGGGAAAAAAGCACACCACCATTGTGTTATTTACTGCTCGGGCTTACTGGGTGTAATTAAAATAATTTAAAATGTCCCCTTCGCAGGAACTATTATAAAAATGCATGCATTTTAAATATCTTGCCTTTTGCAGGCAGGGTACTCGCGCCCTGCGCCGGGCAGCGGAAGGACCGCGCCGGGGAGAACCCGAGCACTTAAACCGGCTCCAGCGAATAAAGCTTCATTGTTCAGCTTTGAAACCGTAGATGCCATGGGCCAAATCCAGTGGTAACACAGGCTGGGCCAACTGCTTTAACTTCGTTACATCCATATGTGCTTGTGCCAACCATTACACTGGCCCACCGTGCAAATCGAACAAATCTTTCAGAAGGCCTCTTTTTCCTCTGAAACAAACCGATCTACCTCAAAATGCCCTCTAACATTCAAGCAGGGCCAGTTCCCCTCCAGCTGCTGCTCTTCAAACATATTGGGCTATTCAGAAAACAAAATCAAAGAAAGCTGGTATTACTTTGTGAGTGATGCACAAAGACCTTGCTGTGCTAATATAATTTGGATTCAAAAAAAATTAACATTTCTCAGATTGAAAAGCTGGGTTTGTAATAAAAATGGAAGCATTTACATAGACAGCTGAAAGCAAAGATTGTCTCCTTTTGTTAGCTTGATTTAGACCTTTCGCCGATTTTCTTGTTTAACTTCTACATTCTTTTTATTCTCATACTTTTACAATTTAAAAAGAATTAGGAAACTTTAAGCCCCAGAAACAACTTACCTTGACTTCCTATACAAACAAGATAGTAAATTACTAAAGGCCTAAACTGAAGAAATTAGGGAAAACTCATTATCATTAATCTCTTTATGGAATGAAAAATAGCCCAGTTAATTTTAACTTGCCATATTAAATTGAAGAAAAGACCTATAATGAACTGAGAAGGAAATTCTAAGGTATTTTACCAGACTAATATTTTAGTGGGAAGATGTATTTTAGATGTGGTGTGACATGTCTGGCAATGATGGTTAGAATAATAATTCTACATTAATGCAATCAAAGGAATGTAGCAGAATGAGAAAAATCACTTTCAAAAAGGAGATTAAAGTCATTAAAAATGGCTAATCCTGCAAAGTGGGACTGTTGTAAAATAGAGAATCACATGGCTGGTGCAAGGCTTTTGTCATTTGCACATAAGAGAATCAAAACAAGTATTAAAAGGGTAAGAAAATTCAATAAAAAGTTTAATTAGGAAAAAAAGAACATTAAGGAAGCTTCAGAATGTCAGTGGTCCTCAGGATATATGTGCGGGTCATGGAGCTTAAAGGGCCAAACTTGATAATCAATCTAAAATGGTACAGTAATTTAGCAACTTAATGTTCAGCACGTTTACGGGACTGCAAGCATTTATCATCATCACTGAGGAGCTAATTCCAGCCTCAATGCATTCAATAAATGTATTTTTCCTTCTAATAAGAGCAATTTTGCCAAACTGCAGTATAAATCATACTTCATTCTCTGTTTACCTTCCAGATAACATGAGCCAAGTTCGGGAATATACTCATGAAGCTAAAACAATAAAATGAAGTCTTAAAAAATGTGATCTCTCTTAGAAAGAAGACAAACAGCACATCACAGATTGCCAGGAGTAAGCAGCACTGTCATCTCGGCATACACGGATGACATTGATATATTTATTATTTCAAAGTTATTTTGCTAATAGAAATAAAAGCAACCAGACAAAATTTCGCAGTCCCTGCAAACGCTTTCCCCCATCTCCCTGCTCAAAGCTCACTGGAAATATTACACTCCTGCCAGAGGTTGAGCTGAGCCACATTTGAGGTGGTGGCAGAGGGAGGACAGGCTTGCTCAGCTGCCTGGTCACCCAGGTGGCCCCAGCCCTGGGGTCAGCGTTCCTGGGCAGGGGCTGCACAAACCCAGGCTCCCCCCAGCTGGCTGATTTTTCTCTTACCAACAAAAGGTATGGACAGAAAGAGAGCCCATTTGCTGGCCCTGACATTCCTCCTTGCCTAATCCCTGGTTTGCCCATGTAGAGCATCATGGGGTTCCCCTCCATTAAAAACATCCCTACTCTCTCTCCCTACACTTGGAGGGTTCAGGTGGCTCTTCCACGGCGCTTCCATACGTCCCCCCACACCATGGGCACCCCGCAATGTGGCCAGCACAGGATGGGAAGCCAGTTTATTCCAACTGGTTTGGGTGCAAACAGCAGCACAGACCGAGCACCACACAACTCAGGAGCAGCCACACAACCTACCCAGGAATCAACAAAACATCCAGGGTTTGGCAAAAGAGGGAACTTCAAGACTCCCCTCCCAAGCCCAGAAGGCATCTCCATTACAGGAGAACTTAGATTTGGAAAGTGCTCTTATTCTATCAGGTTTATTCCTCTAGTACGCAAAAGAAATAGTTAAATTAACAAAAACAATCAATTGTTGAGGAAAGGATTGCTGTTTGACTTAAGTTCAGACTCCTGATTCTCTCTGAGCCTTTCCACTGCACACAAGTTAAAAACGGTGAACGCGCTCAAATCGCTTTAGGCTATTGAGAGCTGATGGAATTCTAGCACCCAAAAAACGATGTTACTTTTAAAAACAAGCCTGGCATCATAAGACACGCTTCTGAACTGTGTTTCAGTTCCTCATCTCCATAATAGAAAAAAGCCATCTGCTCCACAAGGGCAAATTGTAGGGCTTGCTTCTGTATAGCTGTGAAACCCCGAGACATCCTCAGATGGAAGGCCTGATGGAAACGCTATCAATTTAAATAATTATTATTATCACAGATGCTTAACTATGAGAATACAACACAGAGATTGAGGGCTGAGAAATCTTCAGTAGTGGTTACTGCAAACTTTGCATTGCTGCACCATGTATTAACGCCAAGGACAGATCATTACCATGGATTAGAGTAAGAACCTCACGTAGCATACGCTGCTCGTTTACGCTGCAGTGCTGGCGTGAAATAATGCAAAGCAGGTTTACATAGCAAATGTTTTAAGTTTCAATATTTTCAGTGCACTCTGACAGCGTTTTACTTGAATTTTTTGTTGGAGTGTTTAGTTCCATTTTTCTGCACATTTCCCACATAGTTTTAACAAATTAAATAATAAAAAACAAATTATTAATATTCCAAACTCAATTTTCTGTGCGTATTATAGCTTTAGGGATTGTTATCGTTCGTCGTGTCACGGAAAGCAATAGTGGACTCATGAACCACCAGCTCTTGTGGCAATGGAAGCCTTTTTGTGCTGACACTGCCCCTGTCTCTGAACGGAATTGTAACTGCTGGACTGTGACTGAAACCAAGCATTAACACACACTCAAACACACTTCACAAACCAAGGGAAAAAAGATTTCTACAACTTAAGTATAATTAACCCTAAGAAAACATCACAAAACTACCCCCCAGAAGTGGTGAAGACACCCTTAGCCAAGGCAGTAAGGAGGGGCCCTGGGAAGTTCAGGCTGCTCTGAAGACCTCTATGCGCAGCTTCAGTCTTCAGCAACACCACCTTCTCCTCAAAACAGTCTCCATAGGCTTTTATTGCAAGGGACTATGCCATTTTTTCAATATATATTTATATATAAAAACATATATAAAATGTTCAAAGCAAACCTAAAATTGGATAAAAAACTAAGAGGTGCTAATATAAGTGGCACCACAGGCAGTGCTTTCATGATTATCTGTGACTTGAGCAAAATGCAGTTATACCTAATTATATGCTTATGTGGTAGGCATTTTTGTTGGACTAAATTACCAACAGTTAGTGACTCTTTTTCCAACTTCTCAGCTTTGTGCTGCAATTCATTTTTAAGTGAAGTTTTTAAAAAAGACAGACAGACGTCTGGCTCAATGGAAAGTATATATAATCTAATTTTTCTTCTCATGCAGAGAGTAACTTGGTATTTAGAATACAAAATCAGCACAAGATGTAGTGCAGAATTTCAAACATTAAACTTGCTGGGTTGTCTGTTACACATAGATGGTTTAAACCTCGCTGACTTTGTTTAAACCTTTCTATAGTGATCAAAGCGACATTTAATTAGGCTTTTTTTTTCTGCTGCAAGTTAAAAGTACACACAAAGATGTCTATTGAAGCTCAGTTGATACACAGAAACTTGTTAAGCCAGAGTAACGCAAGCCTGAGCCCTTGTCTCCCATTAGCAGAGACATCAAGACTCAGTAACCACCATCGATAGGATGATACATAATTCCATACAGATGATAAAATCAGGAAGTTATTTTTAACATTATTTTTTCTTATGTCAAACAGTCTGTATTTTGCTGGTAACAAAAAATTAACCTATCGTTAAATAAGTTATTTCACACTTCAATAAATGGCATAATAAGGGGTGGAGGAGAAAGTTTTATGTTAGATCTAGGAATAAACTAAATGCTTTCAGAGTTGAATCACTGTTTTTCTTTACTCCCTTTGGAAAAGCAGCAGATACTATATTCTGCTGTGCATCATGGACTTGGGACTGAAAACAGCTGCACTCTAATTACATGTAAAGTGTACCAAAACATTCCTTTTATCACAGACTGTAAATCTGTTAGCATCTGTCTCTCCTTTGTTTCTTCCACAAGATACAAGCTTGTTTCTACATTTTTCTCACCTGTAGCGGTGATTAAAATTCATTATAAATGAAAGGAGTGAACACTAAAACAAGTTCCTCTGTGTACAGTTCTAAACTCAAATTAGAAACAGCTGTTTGCTAATTCATGCAGTGATGTTTTGTCGTGCTCTGTGAATCAATAATAACTCACCCTATTTCTACCAAAATGTTAGGATTATACATATATTTTTCTTAGCAATTTGCTCTGCAGAAACGTTCAAATGCACATTCTGTCTTTTTTAAGCGAAATTAGAGGATGATACCGGCAAAATCATCAATGAATTAACAGAAAGATCTTAACAGCTTGCTGCTCGTGCTTACCCTGCTACCTAGAGGGTCCTGTGCCATTCTTGCCTGCTTTGATATCTACAGAGCATTTAGCAAGAAGGCACGTCGTAAGACAGATGTAAAGGAACAAAACTGTATCTGGGCTCACACGCACACATCACGGATGCCACAGTCACACTGAGAGAATACCATAAAATTAGAGTTTCAGCTACGACAGGTACAACTTTCAAACACAAGGAACGGCAAAGCCCTTAGGAAAATAATCCTAGTAGAATAATTATTACTTGTAATAATTAGTTATAAAATTAGTTATAATAAATGGTAATACTTATGCTAACTGTTAGTAACATTTCTTCCTATTATGTTAGCCAGAGCACAAACTTCATACGACCCTATTGGCCTTACACTCACACAATTATATTCTGTACTTCTTGCTACTTGATGTCAACATTTATCATGATTTCAACACTTGATTATACAAAACAAAGAGACAACACACAGCAGTTAAGAGCCTTGCCGGCTTCATTTTTTATCTAAACCTACAAGCGGGGTGGATGCAATGTTTTGAGCAGACCCTGTGGCAGATTTGCAGAGCCAGCCCTCGTCGCAGCAGGACTGGGGCCATCCCTGCCCCCTTTGCAGAGCCAAAGGTCCAGCCTGGAGCAGTGGAAGAGCATCAGCCTCCATGTATCTGTGATACATGCAAGGAATGTCCTTTTCTCATCTATACATAAAGGTATTTTCCCTTCCTTGTGTTTTGTTACAGGGAAGGGGCTTCCTGTACAGCGCATCGAGACTCTGAACCACTCGTGGAGACGTGGCCAGCGGAAGAGCCTTTCTGGTGGGATGAAATGCATGAGATTAATTTCTGAGATTTATGATTTCCTCCCTCCCATCCTATCGGGCAGCTCTCAAATGCAGCAGGCACCTGTTCTCAGGCTGTTTCACTGAGTACCATCAGGCACGTGTGGTTGGACAGACTCTACTCACGTTCTTTCCCTAATTTTACCCCAATAACTGGGCACCAGAAATAGAGACTGGCTGCTGTTTGGAGGAACGCAATGAATACAGAATCCAAAATTAGAGAGACAGACTTTTCTCCATGAACTGGCCAGATCGGTGTGATTAAATTTAATGCTTACTGTGCTCATTTTCATGTTTCTGAATTGTACTTTCAAGTGAAGATTAAGTCATCAATTACAATCCATTTAGCTCATTCATAAAATTCATTTAAGGGTCATATCCTGCACGGTGAGCAGGGAGCCCTGGAAGCCAGCGCTGACATGCAGCACTGGCAGGACTGGCAGCACTTTCCCACAGGATATTCAGCTTGTGCAGAATCAAGTCAGAGCTCGTTTTGGTGGCGTGGGCAGCAGTCTGGAGGAGCAAGTGCCTTTAAATCTGGGGCAGTGGTAACAAGGACAAAAAGAGTTTTGCCAAGAGCTCTCTGATAAGCTGCTGTTACTGCTAAGACAAACACATACCTACCTCTGTGCTGCTAGACGACATTAGAGTGGTGTTTCCATTTCAGCAGAGCTCTCTTTCAACTTTTTGGCCATGTATCAACTCTCAGACAAAAGAACCACTAAGAGTGGAGGAAACGGGGACCAGACACCACAACTGTTCTGTTTCTTCTGGCGAGGGTCACCAAAAGTGACTGGATTTCTAGGATGGCTTTCTACGATGAGATTTTCAACTCATGCTATGCAGTGACCTGACCTCTAGGAAAATCGGTTTGCGGTCCCTGTTTTTAACATATGAAAAGAACTTTCCCAAGAACAGACTTCTGCTCCTAAATGAGTACTTTCCATCAGTGCTCGGCAGAAGAGATGTCAATTGCCATGTTCCAAACCTGAGAAAAACCTCATGTTTCAAACCTCAGCCCTGCACAGGACTTTACTGCCAAGCTTTCCGGCCTGAGGAATTTAAAGCTGGTCATATTATTAGAGCAAGTTGCAGGGGAAAATAAAACCAGCTTGTTAAGTCAGAAAGAGCAGGCTGTTCCAGACTCTCATTTTGATCTAGGTGGGAAAACTGTGACGCACTTACAAAGTTAATGGGTTGACGTTCATGATGAATAGACCTAATGCTGAAAAACACATGTTGGCTGAAATTACTCAGCAATAAACAAACAGTAAAAAACAACAACATCCAGATTTTATACTGCCTTCAAAGAACCAGGGAAGAAAAATCAATAAATTACGTGTGACAGACAGTATCAAGTAACCTGTTTTATAGCTACACATATGCATTATTGGTCTGACTTCCAAAATGTGTTGAGTATTCACATCAATCCTATTGAAATCAATAGGAACAGCAGTCGCTCAACACTTCTCAAAACTCAAATGAAATAAACATGAAATATAGCCAGATCTACATAGAGATATTTTCAGAAAGGTGCACGTATTCCCTGTCCCTTTCATGAATTCACAGTCAAGATCTCACGCAAACACCATGAATGGAAATGAAGCTGCACTTGTGAACATCCCAGTTACCACTACTGGGTGAGTGTGGCTCCTCGAGGCCTTCACCCGCCTGGCGTTGGAGGGGCTCATGTGCCCCACTGAACCTGGCAGGTACCCCTGGAGGTAATGAAGCCACCAGCTCCACCTGACCCAAGCCTGGAGACAGGGTTTGCTCCAGCTAAGTAAATGTCCCATTCCTCAGGGTTGGCACGTGTTATGGCAAAGTACAATAGTTAAGACTCTGGGTTTGCTATAGCGAACAATTTAAAAAAAAAATATTTCATTTAAAATTCATTTCATTTTTCAGTGAAATTCAGTGAAAATTAAAAAAGAACACCCACAAATGTAAAAGCACACCACTGAATATGAAGTACATTCCTGAGTACCATTTAGATAAACATCGGTCATGAATCCGCGCTCTGTTTGTGACTGGCTTGAGGGGAACTGCATTAAACAGAGGTGGGAAGGAAGTTCTCCGCTTATCAACACCTGACAGAAATAACTGAAAGGTTTAAAAAGAAAACAGCTACAGATTTTGTACTATGCAAGATGAAAGCCAAACAGCGTGGCTTGCCTAAGAGAGATGTGTATTCCACGCTGTATGGTAATGCTACTTCTTTTTGACTAACAGTATCCATCATTTTAAATAAGAAATGGCTTTTAAAACAAGCAAGCAAACAGAAGTGTTTGCCACCCGGTAAGAATCTCTCTCAGTACATCAGTGTTCCCCGACAACAAACGTGCCGCATGAGAGACCTTTCAAGTTTAACCAGCAGTGACCCAGCATCTGTGATCTGAGGACTTGCGCTGCACCGCACAACAAAACCGGCCTCCCAAAGCTGCTCTCTTCTTCCAACACATCTTTGCCCTTTTGACTGAAGGGCCCAATGACAAATCGTGCGACCGCGCTCTCGGGTTTTCAAAAGAAGAGCTGTGGCGACAGCTGAGGTCTGTCCTCCCAGGGCTCATGTCCATGCTGGCACAGCCCAAGGAAGGATCCCAAAACTGACCTTGCCAAGCGCCCGTGGAGGCTGCAGGGGGTGCCCATTTTGGGCACATCGAATAGCCCTCTCCTGCAGGCATCAGGAGCTGAGGTGAGATCAGCCCACGCTGTGCCCCATCTCTTACACCGTGAATCTGCAGAGAGACTTTTCAAGCCTCTCTAAATTCTTTAGGGGCTTCTCCGGATGTCAGCCAGCACCGACCACGCTCCGGAGAAAGCCTCCCGTAGGGAGGATGCTCATCAGTGCAGGCAGGCAGGCAGGGGGAGCGCAGCTGGGGAGCCAGAGGGAATCCAACCAGGAGACGACAGCCCCTCTGGCCCCGCTGTGCTCCTGCCAAGAGACACGCAGAGCCCAGCAGAAACCTCCCTTCCAGCCACGGCTGCAGGTACCACGCTCTGCCCACGTACCCAGGATGGCACTTCCCTTAAAGCTCCCTAACAGCAAAGGTATCTTCCTCCTGAAGTGTTTTATACAGTCTTAGGTGCTGATTGTCCGTATTCAGACAGCTCTAGTTTAACCAACAATGCAGGTTTCCTTCTCATCACGTGTATGGTTGTTTTTTTCCCCTCCCGCAAATGGGAATTGTACAATTTATTCTAGTCAGTAACTGTCTCTGTGCCCTGGCCAAAGATACACGAGAGAGTGAATTTACAATGCAGAAAGGTGCAGGGCACAATAATTTGTATAAATGGGATTAAAATTAGGGTTGGAGTATACATTGAATCTTCCCAATTCATCCCTGAAGAGAAGGAGGGACAGCAAATGTCTTGGCACTTGCAAACAAGTATCCTTTTCCCCACCATCTCCCCCAAACAGCACTCCTTCCATTTGAGAGCAGTCTCACACAGATATATTTGTATAAATGGGATTAAAATTAGGGCTGGAGTATACATTGACTCTTCCCAATTCATCCCTGAAGAGGAGTGACAGCAAATGTCTTGGCACTTGCAAACAAGTATCCTTTTCCCCACCATCTCCCCCAAACAGCACTCCTTCCATTTGAGAGCAGTCTCACACAGATATCACCACTGATATCAGGGAATTAAATGAAATAAAGGGAAAAGCTACAGTCAATAGCTCTCTCTCTAACTCTACCCACATAATGAGGACTGGCTATACTTCCAAAAAAGTACCTGGGAATGTTGATAGAGTAAACAACTCAGTAAAAGGAGTAAGGAGGCAGTGAGGAAAGAGGGGTTGAATTTAACGTAGAAAAATGCATCTTGATACTACAGGTACAGAAAGCGTTTGGTTTCTATATAGGAGTAAACTAAATTTAAAAGTGGGTGGAAGTGGGTGTTAGGGATGGGGGCACGTTTCCTGCAGAGGAAAAAATGGTGAAAAAACCAAAAGAGTAACAGCAAAACGCAAAAGCAAAACCAAAAAAAAAACCAACCAAAACCCAAAAAACCCTCAGGGAAATCAGGCATCAGAGGTTTGATAGACACACATGCACCTCCAGAACCAGATGTGCTCAAGAAACCATCTCCAGTCAATTAACGACTGGAAACACGTGCTCCCTGCTCCCCACCCCAGGTAAATGAATAATTTAGTTGTTGCTTTTCTCCAGATGTGAGAAGGTTTTGTACCTCCACCTAGATCTCTGGGGTGGGGTGAATGCCCAGAAACCCCATGTACACTGTGGCAGAGAGGAGTTACCAAAAACCTACTACTGAAACGCAACGGAAATACACCTGGAAGCGACCACATCCCATCTCTACTGTCATAAAGAGGCCAAACAGTGGCTTTAAGCCACATAAGCTCACACACTGCCTGTCTAAAAGAAGAAATGTTGTCAATAAGCCAGTCATAACTGAGTGGGCAATTTAAATTACGGGGAGAAATGAAAAACTGTTTTCATAAACAACACAAAAAGTTTTAAAGCTCAGACCAGCTTCACGAACAAAAACCTTACCATCTTAAATACCTGTAAATACCAAAAAAGCCTTGCCCTCTCCCTGGAATCCATTTGGGTTTGTCATGCCCCTTTCCCAGGCCCATAGCCGAACCTCCCTGCCCAAAGAGAACCACAGACTGGGAAATCTGGTGTCTCCCATAGGAGAATAACAGAACAAGCTACCCCAGATACAATTCACATATTATTTTCTTTTGTTTTGTCAAGGATTTTCTATTATTTATTTTAGTTCTATACAATAAGGCAATTTTCAGGATAAAACAATTTTCCACAGATAAACTGGACTGCTCTCTGAAATAGGATCTTAAGCCCATCTCGCCCTTGCAAAAACAAACAAAAACGGACAAACGAATGGTTTGAACGAAAATTCAGTAACTGCTTCCTCACACCTTTACCAAAATTACTCGTGAAACTGAATTCCACTTCCTCCATCTCATACTCAGTTTAGGACATGAAAGTATGAGTACCAAGAGTTATGGAAATACCAGCCTCGGCTCCCCATCAAGACTGAATTATCTGTCTCTATTTAAGATACAAGTTCAACGTCTTCTGTTGAAAAATGGAAACTCCACCTATGTCATGGAGCATCTGAGTATAAAACTTATCTTCTGAGTAGTAAATATTAGACAGACCTACAACAGTAACTATACGATTTCAAACTATTCACTCTAAAGGCTGGAGTCCCGGATTCCTAAGAGCTGATTGTTAAACACATGTCAGATTAATATTTTTTTAATCAGTGTTCCGATTATTTAAGATTATCACACCTTGTGTGTTTGGATTTCCTATGAACATAACCATAGCCCCAGACCTCCTGGCTACCTGACATTGGAAAGGTTGCAACATGATGTCTACCCTGAAGCCACTGTACATGGACTTAAGAGTGACTCCATCTTAATTCAGTTCTTTGGCTGGAATTAAGATACTGGATCTGATCTGATTGTTTTCTTACAGTGTTGCTTTGTATCAAAACACCCGTTTTCCAGTGGGTGGTGCCTAACAAAACATGAAGCAGAGGTGTGAGCACAAAGGAAAGAGCCACTATAAATGCACAGAAACACACCATGTCAAAAGATACCGGCTGCCCAATATGTACGAAAGCGTTTAAAAAAAAACCTGAGTCATTATTGTAGAGTTTCACTGTATTTTCCATTTTAAAACATTTTACTGTCTATTTAATGTCATTAGAGAAGCTTCCATTGCAAACACCGGAAAGTAGACACCTCCTAACCATCCTACACAAATTCCTGTCAAAAACTTTTTGTGCAAAGTGTTATCAGGTAACAATATTTACCATGTACAATAATTATGAAAAACTCTGAGATTGTGTAATTATGAATTTTAATTACATGATCTGATTAGCTTTTTTAATCACTTCATAAAAAGAAAGGAAATTCACTGAGGTTGTCAGAAAGTTAATAAAAATAAGGTAATTCACTGCTAAGGCTCACCATGGTGCCTTTCTAACTACTTCCTTGCTACACCCCACTGTGCCTAGGTATTGGAGGTCAACTATAAGTATTAATTTCCTTACTTTTATTAACTTTGGTGACAACAGTTGTGCTCTTTTGGCATGGGTTTGTTTCATTAGAAAACACTTTTCATTTAGCTGTATGATATTTTAAGAGATGCAAAACTCCTCAAAACCAAGAACCTGGTTGACCTGAAACCCACCAAGAGACCTAGCCTTGCCCTGCTTTGTCCCCGGCCCCTTTGAAAGGACATTTAGGGAAAGCTTCTGGGGGGTGGCCACTGTCACACAGCACCACGCGAGCTGCACCCCCAGCCTGCAAAACCCACACCATTTAGCAACGTTGAAAAATCTACCAACAAAGCTGGCTGGTCGCACTGGGTAACATTAAATCAGGGCCACCGGGATGCGTGGAAAGTCAACACGGCGCTACGAGAAGGCAATGGAAATCAGCCCCAGAGATGGCTAGATGGAGCTGAGCCCAGGGCAACCAGTGGAGACAAAGGGGGTGGCAAAACATGGTGCCTGACCCTACGTGAGGGGCCGGGCTCTTCCAGCCACAGCGCCCACGGGTCCGGCCCGGGGAAGGGGAGGGCTCGGCAGCAGTGAGAGGCACCATTTCTGCAGGAGCCAGGGTGCCCAGCAAAAATCACCCGGGGATCCGGCTGTGGAACATAAGCAGCCCCCCAGAATTGTCCCACTCATGGTGCAAAGCAGGGGCTAACGTGCGTGTGGATGTGCGGAGAGGGCTGGGGGGTTAAGGAGAGGGGTGCAAGAGTAAGCCATCTTCTCCCACTCTCTCCAGCCGTCTCTCCCACTCCTGGGGCAGGACAGAGCACGGCTGTTTCAGCTCTGGAAAACAATTTTTCTAACTTTTGGATGTGGTTCTGCTCTAAGGAAACATTTTGTTTATATCCAGACTGGGAGTCTATAATGTAATACTTGGCTATTGGATTCAGCAGCTCTGTTTTACTCATTTTTGGTTCATGCTCTCCCCCCACCAGCCCTTCTTTATTTTCCTCCTCCTTTCTCTTTTTACCTTTCTACCCCCCTTCTTCTCCCTCGAATTCTCCGGGGAGAACAAATCACTTTGGGAGGTTTAATGGACTGACAAGAAGAGAAATTCAATCGGGGTGTGTGTGCATGGGCCAGGCAGATCAGAAGCGACCGCGGTGCAATCCATTTGGGCTGCCCCACCTGTGACCCCGGCCGGGCCGGGTACCCCCCTCTCTGTGGGGGCGAGACGGGGTGAGGTCCTGGATGCTTGTGCAGGACCCTGGTCTCGCCTGCTTCAGGAGGAGAGCACTGCCAGATGCTGACAAGCCAAGAGCAGTTATTTCAGGAGACTTTTTTTAATATAGAAACAGCTGACACAAAATGCATCTCACTGGGGAGGGAAACCATGCTCCCAGAAGTAAAAGACCACTAAAAAGCCTCTTTTTTTTTTTTTTTTTTTCCAAGAGAAATCTAAAACAGTTTTCGGGCCAGATATCACTTAGGTTTTTCATTTCCATTTTAGGAGACTTGCCCTGTGTCCTTCCAGTCTTGCCCCATCCGTGGAGAATATTAAAGAGCTGCTGCAGCCTTCAAGGGGCAGATGTGGGCAGATGAAGAGATGGCGAAAAATGTTTTCAGAAAGTAGAAACAGCCTCAAAGAAAATCTGTCTGGGGCAAAATGGCCACTGGTGGGGAAGCCGCGCTCGAGCCTCCCCTTTGCTGCGAAATGTCTCCCCACGGCACGCACCAGCTCTGGGGCAGCAGGGACACACGTTCTGCTGCTGCCTGGGAAAAGACATTACAAAGGGGAGGGCACCAAATGATTTAAGCAAGCTTTTGTACAGAAAATGGAAAACGTTGTGTGCCACGACATGAGTCCTTTCCCTTTGTACACCCTTTGCTGTTACAGATTACATTTGCAAAGTATAGCTTCCGATATAGTGTAGCCAAAAGCAACCTAACAGCATAATTTTCTTCCCGGGTACTTTACTTCTGAATTCTTCTACGAACAATGAAGCGGAGATTTGGAAAAAATAAGAAAACAAAGAAGCCCCTTCTTCCCATGTGCTTGTAAACCCGGGTAAACTTACAAGAGACCATCTTTTAAACAACCGACATGATTTACTCTTGCTTGCGGTGCAGACGCTGGCTACTGCCAGTAAATCTTAACGGCACACCGTGAGTGATACCTGACACTCTGCAAACTCACTGCTACAAAGAACTTGCTCAGCTGAAGGTATTTGTAATGTTTTTCTTTCACCTTTGCCTGTATTTTCACTTTTGGTCTTTCATATGGCATCGCTACTCGGTGAAGCTACGATATATCTGACGCCTGCTTTAAAGCTTGATTTTCTGTGCAGCTGGATGGCTTAAAAAGGACCATGAAACTATAGCTTTTAAAATAGGTTTCCTGACTGTGAGTGCAAATTAAGAGAGCTATAAAAGACAATTACCAAGGATAAATATCAGTTATTTCCAAAAACTGCAAGTATTTTCTAGCACGAATCACAACCAACCTCTAACCCATGGTATCCAAAGAGAAAAATCTCTGTCCTTGCATGTACTCAGCCTTGCTGTTTTAAACTGCACTGTGCTCCTTACTAATCACCTCCAAATGATCCAAACACTTTCCAGGATCTTATTCTATAACAAGTTATTTTCTAACAGAAATCAGTAATTTTACAAGCTACCATGCATTATTGGCTTCCCTCCTTCCCCTCCACTTACGTTTTTCATCTTGTTTCTTTCTGCCATTTCTCCATCTCCTCCCAAAGACAAATTATTAGACTGCAAATGGGGGGCAGATCCAGACACCCAAGGGGGGAGCCAAGATCTGCTCTCCTGGGGAAACTACCATAGTGAACTCAGTGACTATCTGTGATGTTTGCTGGTACTAGGGAATAATATTTCCCTTGGGCACTTTCTGGATAGAGTCTACCACCTGGGTTAAGTCATTATTACAATCAAGCAGGAAAAAAAAAAAAAAGGGGGGAGGGAGAGAAAAGATGAAAAAACACTACAGCAAGCATCATTAAAGCTCATCAAAAGTGCATTAGAGAACACCTGATAATATACTCTGAACATTAATGATCCTTACGATATACCATATTAATGCAGATGTTATCTGTATTCATGGAAACAAAATTTTCCATTCACACATTTCCCTAAAATAGGTGTTGAAAATAATCTCTCTCAAAACTATTAGATGCCAGCGTTTTGTCCCATCCTTGGAAACAAAAAAAATAAAATAATGCCTTGAACCTGCATGTGTTGCTGATCACAAATCTCACAAGTACTCTGTCCGACTTGGGGATGCTTCTTGGCATTCCCTGGCAACATGTTACAGTTACAATGGGCAACGGTAAGCCAATATTAATAAAAAGGTTGTGGTTGTGTTGGCTTAAATTGGACTATTATCACTACTAAGATCAATTTTACTGGCAGCCTTAAACTTCCCAATGCTGGGCAGCAATTTCCCTTGCAATTTTTCCCCCTTCACATTATGAGGGAGAGGTATGAATGCCACCGAATTGATAGCGTGACTCTGTTATAAGGTGCTAAGTGCCAGGTTATAGCAGGAACAGCTCAGTTGTCTGAAGAGCCTAATACTTCAACCAGTAACTGAAATGGAGGTCAAAAAATTAATTCTAGGCACTGTGTAAGTCCTATGTTCCTCTTTTACAGAGACTGCAAATCATGTCAGGTTCTGCATAAATAGGTTTTGTGGGGGTATTAGAGGGTGAATTACTGTCATCTAGGTGCTAGTGCTTAGTAAAGCAAGGGCTATCAAACCCATTTTGCTAAAATCCAATATGAACTGCTGCTCTCAAAGAAAGAAGGTCACCCAACCAAGAACACTTCATAACAAAAGCGATGAAACAACACAAAAAACCTCCAAAACAGACGTACATTCTTAAAAAGGAGTGGTTTAGAAATACACCATTCACCCCTAAAGACCATTCCCTTATTGCTATTTAAAAGCTGAAGTGAAATCTTTTTCCTAAACAAGGAGCCGATAAGGTTTGCAGCATCTAAGAATTAACTTCTAAAAACACGGGAAGCAGGAATTATTTTTAGTGCAGCTGAGAGGCCAGGCATATTTCAGGCAATCTCCCAGAGCCTGCTTCTATACCATGTGGGACATAAACCCACAAACTATGAAAGAACCCAAATCAGTATTGTTTTCTCAAGTGACATCCATTATCCCTCATCTGAGAAAATTAACACGTGTATCCAGAAGCTCAATAAACTAAGCTCAGAGCTAAAAGTCTAGGATTAACTCTTTCGGTGTCACAATAAATGCCACCATTTAAGTCAGCAAAATACTAATATATTCTATTTTACATTCAGTGTTTCTGCCATTTAAAGCAAACAGGGGCATCAAAATACATTTACGCTTAAGCATAGTTTCAAAATGTTAGAGTATACAGGGTAATCGAGAATTTCCAAATTCCAAACAGCTAGGGAGATATAAAAAGAGAGATACAGAAGGGCTATTAGACCAACACATGCTGGTTTGGGTAGCATTAGGAAGAGTGTCACAAAATGAATAAAAACCAGCTTTTGTGCAAAGTCTCTTATTTTTTTGACATCTGAGTTAGCCACTGTATCTAGCAGTAAAATGCTATGAATGTTAAATATAGGCAACCTTTGTTGCTTTGCCAGCTTACTTCTACATCAAATGATCGTATTTGAAGATTTCTATTCCAGGCAAGTGTTCAGTACTTTTTTTCGTCTTCCTGCTCTGCCAAAAGATAGAACATTCAATGGATCACTCATATCTTTGTCTACTTTTTGCTCAGATTAAAAAATTGGGCAGTCCATAAATCTGAATGGTACTTGACTCTGAAGAGTTAAGCACAAATATTTATAAAGATTGATAAAGCTGAATTTCCTACCTAACTACATAGCAAACACCAGGCAGGTATTAACTCCAGGGTGAGTTTTACAAAAGCCAGGAAAGTTCTTCTTGACCCACCATGTGCATTGTACTTGTTTCCAGACACTGCTCTGGGATGGGTAACTTAGGGAAGCAGTGAAGAGCCAGCCACGGCTTGTGACATTAACATACAAACAGTCAGGCAACTTTCTGCAGTCTGCACATTATTCCTCCCAGCATCACAGAAACGGATCTTTGCATCTGGTGGCACGTCCTTCTCGGGGACATTTTGCTTACTAGCTACCCAGCAAGAGTGCAGGAAACACCACGTCTGCAGAACAGTGAATTCTGAAGCGGGGATAATAATAATAATCTGATCATTACCCCAGCGCTTTAAAAATTGGACTCCCTGGCGAGAAGCCAAAATAAAACATCAAAGGGGGCCTCCACAAGCCGGGCTCAGAATCAACATTCGGGTGAGAGCCCATCACCTACTTACCCTGACAGCAGGCAAGAAAAGTTGGAGACATCTGCTTGGAGGCCAGGGGTCAGGCTGGTCGGGGCCCGTGCAGCACAGCAGAGGATGGAAATGTGTGTGTGTTTTGGGTGTACGTGCCCGGGCTTTGGTAGCAGGGGGGCTGCAGCAGTGGGGGGGGGCTTCTGTGAGAAGAGGTCAGGGGCTGCCCTGTGCTGGATGCAGCCGGCTCCACAACAGACCCACCACTGACCGACCCTCACTGGACTGACCACAAGCCCCCCCATTTCCCACCCCTCCTGTGGCATAAATTAAAATTAATTTATTTTTCCCCAAGCCGAGTCTGTTTTGCCCATGACAATAATTACTAAGCAAGCTCCCTGTCTTTATCTCAACTCGCAAGCTTTTTCATCTTATTTTCTCTGCCTCTCCTGTTGAGGAGGGGGAATGAGAGAGCAGCTGGGTAGGCATCTGGCAGCAGACAAGGTTAACCCACCATGGTGTAGTAGGCTGCAAAAAGCCTCCCCAAAATGAGAAAGACTAAGCAATACCTAAATCTGTACTTATGTGTTTGTGGGCCTGAATTTATGGCTTGCCTGAGCGTATGTATTCCATTAAAAACATTTCTACTGGTAATGTGAAATGCAAGGTCTTGCATACAATATATTCCTGAAGTCCCAAACTGGCTGCCGTGGTTACCACCATGAAGGACTCAAGGTCACTGCTGCCTGCACACTAGTTAGGTATCATGTTATCTTGGCTGTATTGGGGTTCACCTGTACTGAGGGGTGACTCAGATCAGATGGGTTGCCTTTTCCAGAGAAGGCAGCAGCAAGTTGTTCCACACATAGCTTAGAAAGAAAACCAGAACATCAGCAAATGTACCAGGTGAAACACTACCCAAACTGATTCAAAGATGGGTTTCTGTGCGCGCTGAAGCACCAGGAGCCAAAAAGCAAGGAGGCTTCTAAGTTGCTGCAACTTTTAGAAATCAAAAATCCACCCATGAAAGAGAAACCTCCATACATTTTTCCTATAAAAGAACTTTGATTTCTTGGAAAAATCAATAAGAGTTGATTACTGAAAATGGCAACATGAACATAAACACCCTTCAGGCATCTCTCAAGTACCTCTGCAAATCAGACGGCAGTGCTAGGCACACACCACTGCTGCTAATCACATCCTCTCCTGTACAACAGATGAGCTTGCTGAAGTTGCAGTGGATGAAGAAACTACCAAGCTGAAAACAGTGCCTTCACTAAAGAGTGCTGCTCACACCAAGCTCGTGGCCTGGCTGAGGGTGTCACAGAAAAGGTACTTTCAAAACCTGGTCACAGGGAATACTTTAGCAGTTGAGATAGATGAAGCAAGCAGTACTTGTGGTGCCACAGAGCACCTAGTGATCTGAAGCATTTTTGAAAGTCTGTTGAAGAAGACCTGCTCTTGTGTAAAGCTGTGCCAGGATGCTCAAGAGGAATACATTTATTTAAGACTATTCGGAGAAGTCAAGTGTCAAAATGTCAGCAGTTCCACCCACACACTCACACATGAGGCCTCATGATGTCCCTTTCTAATATATCACTACATATTCTTGCACTAGTCTCAGCCTAAAAACCTGTTGCAAGGTGTCCACAAAGCTGCTGAAGTTAATTAAAGACTATCCATGATTTCTCATACATCTCAGGACCCTTTTTCTGTGCTTCCCTTTTCACAAAAGATAAAGCAGCCTCCATAAAATAGAAGACTAATTCAACTCTTCAAATCAAAGCAGAAGTCCAGACTTTTTGAATGGGTAGTGTGCTTAGCCTTAGTGTGATCGATGAACACCTAAGCAAGTTGAGCTCTTTCTTTGCCCACAGAGGGAAAAGATGAATGTTTTGACATGAAGCATTTGCCAAGCACTCTGTAAAACAGCCTTCAAAACAGTACTCATAACCATATTCCAACTTCCAGCAAGGGAGGGGAGGGGACAGGATCATTGACTCTTGTCATCTGACCAACACAACAAACACGCCTGGCAGAAGTTGACCTTTTTTTAATCAAGGACCCACTTGCTTTTGAACTCTGAACGGAAGATACTTAGTTTGCAGAGACCCACGTTCATTCTCCTACAAGGATGTGACAGAGCCTTGTGGCTGTCTGGCACGATCAAAAGGAAACACAGCAATAATATGTCAACTCACAAATTATTACAGCCTCTTCCCAACTCCAGTATGTGCAGGAGATCCCACATTCCACTCATCCATATGGTCCAACTGGGGAACACTTTTACCAACACATGGCCCCTTAAAAATGAAAGTTTTCTTTTGCTTTTTTAATCAAAATTGCTTGTTACTCTTAATTACTTGTTCCTTCTGTTATAGTACGAAGTTTAACCTGACTTCTGCTGGGAGAATACAAGTCATTAGGGTGGTTTCCTTTTTGATAATGAAGAAAACTTTGCTTGTAAGTAGGGAGGGGCCCATGGCCACCTCACAATCTACACCAGCGGAACTAGCTCATGGAAGCAGAACAAATCTTGATATTTATCTTTCTCAAATCCTTCATGACTAAGCAGCACATACATTAACTATAGAGAAGGGGCAGGACAGTAGTACAGTGCAGCTCTTTGATAAAGAAAAATCAAGAAACTATCTTTTCCCATGGAAACAAGGGTCCTTAAACCCTTAAAACAAGGTTTTGGAAAAAGATACATGGAGTCCTACGAGCAGAAACAGGTGCTCACTACCCACAATAAGGATATTTAACTTCTTTGTGAATCCAAACCAAACATTTTCAAACACAATAATTTCAGCTGACACATGAAAAAAGGCCAATTGAAATTTTCTTAACCGTTATTCTGTTAAGTCAGACATTTTGTTTATCATAATGCCGCATCTATGAGCTAATGCAAGCCATAACCCCGAAGGAAGCCATCCATTTCACATTAGCTATATCGTCCCCATCTCCTCCATGGGTTGTTTTTTTTTTTCCTATGAAACAGCAACATCAAGAGACAGCTCTGTACTTCCTCACAGTTGCACCCCACTAACACAAGGATTTACTGCTGCACTGAGGGAGCCATATGGAGTCATAGTGCTCTTCTTTCCTGTCCCCTTTTCCTATTAAAGCCGAGACGTTTAACGGGCAGTTCCCCTTCAGATGCACATGCATCTACACACATCTGGCAACTCCAGAGCCAGCGGCTCTCGGTATGTTCTATAATTTCTCAGGTTTAACCTGTGTTTAGGCTTGGATCCAGGCTGTCAGTGATTTCCAGAAGTAAGAGCTAGGGCACTCACCCGACAACGCTTTCATCTGCGCAGACAAGCTGTCTGCAGTTGCAAACAGGAGCATAACTCTGCTCAAGCGTATTCTAGGCATGAGAAAGCACGAGTCCAAAGAGATGAAAAAAATTCACTGAAAAAAATTCAGTGAAATTCAGTGAAAGCACGAGTCCAAAGAGCTGGCTCCACAATCTCTGTTCATTAGAACATACCCTGTCACTCCATCAGGAATACTTCTTATGACGGGCCATAATCCACTCAACATCTGAAAAAGTCTATCAGTCTTTAAGAACTTTGATTCCAGAAGTTCAACAGCACTGGGGAGGAAAATTCATAGAGAGAACACAATTCCACAAAAATCCCCCTTTACGAACCTGCGCGCCCCGTGTTAGCAGACTCGATCATCACGTATTTGTACCTATCAGCTTTGATGATAACTGCAACCCACTTGACACTTCTGTTGAAAGGCAGTATTACCAACAAGAAATCTGATAAATATTCAACAAAATCTACATTCAATAATTCTATTTATCTTGAAGTCACTATCTCTAAAACTGTTTCAAAATATTTGTGTGTTAAAGAGAGAGAGAGGGGGAGATGAAGGAACCCTGCTTCTTAAACCAAAATGACTGAATCACTGCATTAATGAACATAACTTTTTTTATTTTTCAAGTTCAGTGAAAGAATGCCATCTATGCAAAATTTTGATCCCACATTACAAAATAATTACATGATAATTACATGAGCATTAAGATGTCTACCCCCCGAGTAAAGCCACTGCACCCAACCGCTAACTAAGGCAGGCCTGGAATGTTTCAGCTTATTAAGGAGAAATCCAGCATTGAGCAAAACCTCCAGCTGAAGCAGATTTCCACTCTTTTACTCCTCTGATTTCTAATTAATAATTAAAACATGTTCCTTTCTTTGGAAACCCAATTAGACTTGCGCATCAGCCTGAAAACAAACTTTTTTTAGTAGCTAAGCTACTTCTCATGGTTTAATGGGGCGGCAGGAGTGTTTCCTACACAGCTCCACTGACACAATTCATTTATTTCTTTCCATTCTACAATGGATATTGTAATCCATCCCCAACAATATAAACATTACATTTGCACAGCTAATTAGGATGTTGGCAGTGTGAATTAGTGACCCTCTGATTTCTTCCAGTCAGGGCTGCCCCTGCTGCCTGAGCTCCTTAGGACTCACAATTAGGCAATTATATTTTCAGCATCCTTTTTCTACTCTAATGCTACCTCTCTCCTCACATTCAGTATGACTGTGTGCACCAAACGGAGAGTTGTGTTGTTTATTTTGGGGTGGGGAGCGGGGGAAGGAAGGGAGGGAGGGAGGGAGGCGAAGGGTGTCACGTTCAATCCTTTTCCCTTTCAACCTCCGCTAACTCGACATCAGAGAATGATAGAGGGTCCAGGAGACTGCAAATTATCTCCATAAATGTTTTAAAGAAGTGATTATGCAGAGTGGGTAGGAGATATATTCTGACTGGGAGCGAAGCAAAGGGAAAGAGGGACAAAATAAATAAATCCTGTCCCCGGGTGCAGCGGGCTGGTACAGAGCCTCCACGCGGTCTGCGGTCACCGAGCTGTCCCCAGCCACAGGACGATGACAAATTGGAGAGAATTCAGAAGAGGGCAACAGAAGTGATTAATGGGCTGGATGGACTGATTTATGAGGAGAGGTTAAAAGGTCTAATTATATGTATCTTTGTTAAAGAACGGCTAAGGAGGGTGCAGGAACTGCTTGCACGGGGTTCACGTCTGGTAAACACCCTCACCGCATTCCACCGGGCACGCTGGGAAGGGCAGGAGGAGATCAGAAAACAAAATTTTACACTAGACACCAGGAAGACATCCGCAATAAACATTAGAAAAGAGCTGTTTCCAAAGGGAAGGACTAGAAACCTCGTCGTTCGAGAGCTGTAATGGACAAAGCACTAAGAAAATACACTGCAGGGGATAATGCCTGTTTTAATGTTGATGCTTGTTTAACTCACTGACTAATGTACGCTGTGGAGACATAGCCTCTTTGTTAAAGCTCAGGATATGTCTCTGAGTTCTACTCTGCTGTGAGAAGTTCTCCATTAAAATCACTTATTATTAAAGGCATTGCAAACATATTGGGCCGAGTACATGCCACCCTGTATCAGCTCCTGACCCACAGCTGAGGAATCTGAAAGATCTGAGAGGACCAGCAACTGCAAAATAAAATCTCTTCATTCTCAAACGTTCTCAAATTCTAACCCAATGGTTTCAAGGTTCTGTAATCAAAACAAACAAAACCTGCCACCTCCCAACACAGACCACTTTGCAGAATAAAGCTGTACTCTATTTTCTTCTTTAAATATGGAATCACTTTTATGTCCTAGGAAATCAAGTGTTTAAGAGCAAATTAACCTTGGCATTTGTGTGACCGAAGAACAAAAATAAATCAAGAGAACGAAACTGTTAGAAGTAATGAACCCGATACTCTTACTTATACCCAAGTAAATTAGGAATACTGCCATTGAATTAAGCCAATGGAAATACACTGAAGTAGAACTGGTATAAATCAGCAGAGGACCAAGCCAAACATAACCGGAGTGACACATTTCCAGGCCATGTGCAGAGCTCAGGCCAGGGAAAATAATTTACAGTCAGCTCATGGAGACAGGAAGCACTGATGGCAGGCGCAGCGGCTCCAGAGCTGCCGTAGCGCGAGCGAGCAAAGCTGGAAAACCCACGCGCTGCAAGTCCTCTCCCCAAATCGCACCAGAACCCCGTCCAGACTGCAGCTCTGTTGGCAAACCATTGTTTGAAGAGTAATTCCACCTCCAGTTTCGCGCTGCCACTGCTCACAAATATAGCTATACGTATTGCCTGTAGAGACGTGAAACGTTTCAACTTGTAGAGCGATCTGTCCATCATCTTTCCCGTGCATGAGACTACACACAGCCTCAAGCTAGCACAGCTGGACCTCCAGGTGCCAGATTAGGAGAAACCGAAAAGGTCCTTTTCCAAGAAAAATACAACACTCCTTCCCCCAACCCCTGCTCACGTGCGTGTGTGAGAACTAAGCAGGCTTGAGGGGCTTTATTTATTCCCTGCTACATGACCATTAAGCTCTACTGTATAGATCTGGTTCTGCCAAATTCTGTCACTTAATGTTTTAGATGTAAATTATAAAAAGAGATCAGGGTAAAAAAATACAGTAGAAAACAGATGCTCTAGACTAAAGGCTTGGGTTTTTTTCAAAACTACTGTTTCCTTTACAGTTTTATTTATTTATTTGGTGAGTAGAAGAACGTGACAACACACTCACTGCCATAAAAAGACAATGGATTTCCCAAGCTTTGCCATTTAAATCTATTCCATTCCTCACTGAAAAGACAAAACCCCCCTCCTTTTGACAAACTAGACTCCCCCGCTAGACAAGGAGCAGTACACAGCAGTCAGTGACACACCAGCAGCCGTATATGGAGGCTCCGTGTCTGCTAATGCTTTCCCGAGTGCATTAGAGAGGTAAGGAGCGCAATAGCTTTGTGCCTCAGTTTCCCCTTCCCTTGAGAGAGGTAAGGAGTGCAAATAGCTTTGTGCCTCAGTTTCCCCTTCCCTGAAATAAGAAACATAATAGTGAACTGCTTTGCAAAGTTTGTTTAACATGTTACTGTGAAATGAATCAGCCTTGACAAGCGAGTGTTTCAGGCTGAGCTTTCAGCTGATACCGCTAACGTTCAACTGAACTGAGAGTTCAACCTCTCAATTGACACCACTAAAAAGATTTATACAAAAGCTTTACACATCCATGAAACTAAGCCCTCTTGTGTAGTTTACAGTACATTAAATCACTATACATCAGCACAAGTTTTTGTGGCCCTTAGGACAGTCTGCAGAAAGCACTGAGAACAGAGAACTCCCGATAAAAAACCTGGAACTAAAACAACCTCAGCCCTATTGCAACTATCAAGTCACAAAATCTACATATTGCAGCAACATCACTGAATCGATAAAAATCTGGAACTAAAACAACCTCGGCCCTATTGCAACTATCAAGTCACAGAATCTACATATTGCAGCAACATCACTGAATCTGTCTTGAACTGACCAAAGTTTGCAGTAAAGAGTACCAGGAGTCTCTCAGGAAACTTTTGAATGTCATTTCAATTTAAGATTTGACAAGGCCCAATAACACTTGTTACTTTCAGCTTTAACTGGGCTGTCACTAGTTCATGGCAACAGAAACTCAGTGATGCATTAACACTTTTAGTTACTAAATTCGAAACAGTTTCTCTTTTATCAAAGTTTCAGCCCTGTTGCCTTGTTAACCCAGCTTGCCAGAACAAGCCAGTCCCCTCACAAAAATCGTAACGCTAGAAAGAGTTAAATATGTTTGGTTTTTTTTCAATTTGTCCTTGGTTCCTATTTCATGTGTTTATTTCCAGAGCATTTCCAAATTATATTTGTTTAAAAGACTAGTGTATCTAAATCTTTTTAGCCACATGTATCACTCACCAACATGATTTTATTACAAGGGGTATGTTATTAAAGCTTAACCTTGCACTCAGTCACTAATCAAAAACAATTCAAGCAAGCAAATCAAATGTTCCAACTTAACTAAAATCTCCTCCCTTTAAGCAACAAATAAAGCCCGGCTGGCTCGCAGGGAAACTTCCATGTATCAGCATACCCACAGCTCAGGCAAATCAGGCACATTTCTTCAGACTAAATTTAGCTGCCTGCGTTATTTCTTCAGAACTTTAATTCCTGAATATTGTGTTGACCCTACTGAGACTGCTGGAGTGCCAGATCTCACGGCTGCAGTCATGTCAAGATTCATTTATGGCAAGTGTAAGAAGTGAAGATGCTGTAGCAGGCAGGCACGGGGCTAGGAGTAACCACACCAGCGACAGGATCGGGCAGAAACCGAGATGCATCTTCCAGTAACGCTGGCAGTGCTGTATCTCACGTACGTGCTAGTGCTAATGAGCAGCACCTTAAGCTACTTAACCAGTGGAAGAAGAGAAAGTGATAAAATCTTACATACATATAAGAAGGCTGATTTCACTGAGACACCACTTAGGTTTTCAAATCCCCCCCCCTCTTCCCCAGAAGCGGAATCAATCAGTGAGTGCTCATTTTTGGACAGTATGAGACCGTGCCGTCACGCGGAAAATACGAGCTCCTAAACCACTGCTGTGCCAGCGAAATGCCTCAGCAGCGGGGACACCTGTGTCCTCTCCGTGCTGGAATCTGCCACCGAGTTCCAGCAGGTAGGCAGGCTTCACCAGCAGATAACTGGTCCCCATCACCCCGGTGAAGGCGAGCGGTTTCCACCGCTTCTCCTTGCGACAGAAGACGGAACAAATTCTTTATCGCAAATGCAAGTTTAAAATTTATATTATAACACCGAATCCACCAAAGCTGCCAAGAGACATTGAACTCATGGGATCTGTGAAAGTTTTTCACACCTGTGTTTTTCTCCTGTGCCTAATATTATGGGAGGCATTTTGGAGGATTTTACAATGCAAGTTTCAATGAGACACTTACAGTCTCCCTCAGGCAAATTGTCACAGCTGCAGAGGTCTGCTACCCAGCTGCCAATCAAGGCAGGCAGGGAGTATGTGCAGTGAAATCACAAAAAAGGCAGGCTTCATTAGACTGCTGAAACCTAACTAGAGGCTATCTGGGCATGCTCGAGCCCTAAAAACAGGGTTGCTTTAGAAAGAGGAATTTTTTTTCTTTCCTTTCCAACTCAAGAAAAGGCTGTAGTACTCATCGAGGAATGCGCTGGTACCAACTTTCCCCTTTCCAATTTCAGTGTTTGTTTTGCTCTGTCTAAAAAAAGGAATTACATCTCCCTATAAGCTTTTATTATTAGATTAGCTGATATAGTTGGAAAAAGTGGACAAGATTACAGGTTCCATGTCCCTTTGCCAGATCTCAGACGTGTGTCTACTTTTTCCAACACTAGAAGCTGCTCCAGTAAAATATTATTTCTCTCTACAACCTTTCCTTCCTTTATTTCCTTGGAGCGCTACAGCTCAAAAAACCCGCTGGTATTAAAGACGAACTGTACTGGCAGAACTGGAAAAGTATTTTTCCTCCTTCACTCCTAACTCAGAAATATTCCGAGGGAACCAACGGAGTTGAAAATAAAAAAGAAAGAGCGAGATCTGCAGACAAGGACAAACACACAGAAGTTCAGCCCAAACGATAATCAAGTGGGAAATTTAAAAACACATGGAAACAAGTGGCATATTGTAAGCCATTTAGCAAAGTTAATTATAGGTATTCACTACATCTGGTCTTGGCCCCTATTCAGCAAAGTATTTAAGCATGTGCCCAGGTTTAAGCAAGCGCAGGCTGAAAAGCCTACGTGTCCAGTCACGTGCCCAAGTTAGGCATCTGCTGAAGTACTTTGCTGATGCAGGACCGTAACATATAATAAGACTCTCCCTGAAAGTTATCTAATAAACAGCTGTTATTTTAAGAACTACACAAACATAACACACATTTCACGTCCTTAAAAGAGCTGGTGTCATAAATCCACATCTAAAACTGTTTCAGACATAGAGGTGTGTGCGCATATACATCCTGTGAATGAAAATAAAAAGGCAGGCATTAAAGTACAACATAATCAGACACATCAAGCTGCATGTTATCCTCTGTCCATTACCACACTTAACCTTCGCAATCCTCACTGCTGCTTTGTTATTCCTTATTGACAATTTGTTGTATTTTGCCTCAAGGTAATTCTCCCAGGAAAACAGGGACAATGTTTTGGGTTGCTTTTTTTAAAAAATTTTGCCCATTTAGATCTGCTTCTGACCATGGAAAATAAGTGACAAAATGTTCAAACACTAATGTTTAAGTGGCTGAGCAGCAGACGGCAAATTTTCTGAATTTCCAGATAGTCACAAACCCTGCTAAAATAAGAGCCACTGGGGTAAACTGAGCCCCCCCCATCATGGCATTTGGAGTTTAAAGTGGGCGCGGGTGCCTGGAGTCCTGATGTTTGAAAATTCTGGGCTACCTATTTACAATCCCAGGCGTATTTCCCCAGCGAATCCTGCTGTGATGACTGAACCTTGCAAATGTCAGCGGGCCCGCCCGGGCAGGGCGCAGGCAGCAGCAGCAGAGCCATTGTTGCTGGGGCCCACAGGGAGGAGGCGCCGCCAAGGCAGATGGGGACAGCGCTAATGCGGCACCTCCCCAGGGCAGCCCCCCGGCTCCCCCCCGGGGACGGGGGCTCTGCCGGCACCACCTGCTTCCCTGGGGCTGTGGGGGTCACCCCGCGCTGCACGGCGTGACACGGGGTGCCATGTGTGCCACCCCGAAAAGCACGGCACAGGGATGCCACATGCGCCACCCCAGACTGCCTGCCCTCCCCAGATGGCGTGGCAGAAGGGTTCCTGCGTGGGCCACCTCAGATGGTCTGGCAGGAGGGTGCTCCAGCCTCCAGGGCCTGGAGAAGGTGCCACGAGTGCCACCCTCCTTGGCTTGGTGAGGCTGAGGGCAGCTACTCTGTCTGCATGTTCTGTGAGGAAGATGCAGTGCACAGAGATGTAACGGGCGTCTGTGATTTCAAGACAACAATAAGAACCTCCAGCCCTTCTCTCCTGCTCACGTTACTAATAACCTCCACATTGTCATCTATCCTACCTGAGCTAACAGTTTATAAACCGCCACCCGCAGCTTGTCCCTTATAGTTTATTAACATACACTAATAAACAGTATGCTTCACTCCCACTGTGCTGCCAAGTGAAGCCAGTCAGAATAACTGCATTAGCTTTACTGTTCTTTCTCAGCACATTTTTCCCACATGGGAACAATTAGGACAAACTCCCTCCAGATCATATTTAGAGATCCATCATATTTGCAGGAAAATAATAATAATAATCTTTTTTTTTTGCAAATGCATCTGTAGGCATCTATAGAAGATTAACCTTACTGATGTTACCAAAAGTGATAGGCTCTTAACCTCCTCGGCAGTTCCCCTGCGTGGAAGGGGTTAATACTCCCCAGGCTCCAACTTACACCTATTATGCTCAAGTTTAAAAATAAGATGTGAAAGATGCATTATGTAAGGCCAGTACTGCTATCCTGCCCATCTCCTATTTTGGAATTAAAGATCATCATTGCTCACATCAAAGGGGCTGGGTGAGAATAAAAGAAAAGACAGGAACAATGAAAATAGCTACCCGACACAAACCAGATCAAAGGACCAGGCACAGAAAATGAGGAGCTAGGGGGTCCTTTAATTACTGTCCACATCCTCCAAGTCATGTGGTGAAAAAGAAGGGAAAAAAGTTTTGAAGGCCACTGGGTTTTGTCTTGCTGTGGCTCCTGTTTCCACAGTCTGTGCCAGTTCCCTACAAACTGCTCTGCTTTTTATTTTTTTTTTTCATTTTATTAAAGTCAAATAGGACTCCTGGACTCCAAAACTCCTCCCTTATGCCAGGAGGAGGAGAGGGAAGGAGGGGTAAGAGGGGCAGTAGTGGAGAGAGTCTATAGCAATTGCCTGAAACAATTTCAGGAGGACTGCTCCAGGCAGCGCCCCGGGAGCTGCTTTGGGAAGGAGAGATCTGGCTACCTGAGGCTACTCTTTATTTGCAGGCCTCCCGGGTTGAGAAAACTTCAAATTCACATAGGGCACTGCTCCATGGGGCAGCAGATCAAACCTGGCTACTAGCTGTTTGAGCTCAGCAGCAGAAAAAAGGATTGCTCTGGGACTGAGCGTAAGTAGAAGCATGATTAAACTTCAAACATATCCCCCCCTCGACCTCC
>NW_015090842.1:15286611-15296611 GCF_001431845.1 Calidris pugnax
TTTCAATATGGACTTTAAAAATACACTGCAAATAACTTATTCCAGCATGCTGGCTGCAGGTATAAAATAATAAAAAATTAAAACTAGCTGTATTATTGCAATGAAGTCAAACGTTCAAGTTTACCTTTCATGAATCATTAAGGGAAAGTTAAGTTATTTAAAAGGATCTCTTTTTATTTAACTCAGCCATCAAGATTAAAATATGGGGTTTTGACCACTGATTGGAGTGGTCATCATAGCATTTACTTCCTTTTATTTACATTTGAGATGTGGTGAGTTTCTTCCTAATTAGTCTTGACTTACATATATTTTTTAAAAGACAATATAAAAATAAATGGCGTAAGGAAAAAATAGGACAATGATTTAAAAATTCATGTGCAAGAAGCTGACCAAACTTTCTAGGAAATAATAGTGCTTTGTCACTCCTAAAAATATTTCAGAAAAGAATAGCTCCAGGATGTTCCCAAGAAATTGTATTTGCTAATATAGATGCTAGCAGTGGACACAGACAGAAGTCACTGAAGAGAAAAATGTATTCCTGTCTCAGGTCAGTTTGCTTGGATTTATGCTGCATGCCAAACTAGAGCATGGAAAGCATTCAAATAGAATTTTATAGACTTTGAAGGAGGCAGCTAATGTCAGCGAGACATCTAGAAAAGGGGAACACAGGATATAAAGGCATCCTTCTCCCCATACTTTTTATAGCTTGGAAGCTCCTTAGACAAGCAGTGAGGATGATGTTTTAAGAGGCAGTTCAGCCTCCAAACTCCAGCGAGTGCCAAGTTACTTCATCTTCTTCCTGATGAAAGTTGCCTCCATCGTTTCCTGCTCTTGGACGCTAACATGCAGTGAACAGCCATTCTCAGGAGGACAGCTGAGGACTAAATCAAGCAAATATAGACTACAAAGCTGCTTTCCAAAGTGGGCATCATGCCTAGGCTCGACATCTAAGCAGTATGCTAGGTACGTGTACCAAGTTCCAGTTAGCTGTCTTGCAAACATCCACATTGGGAACCTTGCCCAAGCAAGCCTTCAAAGCTACCGTAGCTCTGGTGGGATAAGCAGGGGAGCGGTGGGACCGGGACATTTGCCTCCTTGTTACAGGTCTCAGAGTATCACATTATCCATTTAGATAGCCTTTTGATTGAGAGAGCTTCCCTTTTGGGCTTAGCCCCAAATGCTAAGAACAGATGAGATGGTTTAAGGAAGTCTCCAGGTAAAACATGAAAAGGATGCTTAACATCCAGCTTCTGACGAATAGCTGCACTCAGGGAGCCACAAGGGCTAGGGAAATAAACACGGTCAATTAAATGAACTGATTGAAAAGAAATCAGAGATCACTCCGGGGAAAATCTGAGACGCAGTCATACAGCCACCGCAATCTTTTTGGAAGTTGGTAAACGGGGCAAAAGGCAGGAAGAACTGGAGTGCCTCACTCATTTGGCAAAAGGTGGCTGCCATAAGGAAGGAAACATACTTTAAAGGAAATATATACAAAGAAAAATCCATGATGGGTTCAAAAGGAGGCTCAACCAGCTCACTCAAAGCCTCTTGAAACCTCGGTGCTGAGTAGGGAATTGTAATGGGGGAAATACAGCAAAGGCTCTTCAGCAAATGTTCTGTCCTTTCCACAGGCTGTCCCACAAAATGCCCTGATAGGTGCTGAGGAATCTTCAAAAACACTCCAAGATGAATTAACAAGAAGGAAATCATTGGAGAGAAAACTAATAGGGATGGTGCAGAATAAAATTAATTTTTTTCAATCTCATCAGAAAAATACCTACATGCTCATTCATGGGAGAGAGTTAATTTTCTAATAATTCAGCTATTTTGATGCACTTGTTCAAAAGACCTCAGGAAGACAGTGGGATCACTGAACAGGATTGCCAGAAGTCAAGATCTGCACAGGAGATCTACCTCTGCTTTGTGTCTTTCCTTTGCATCCTTGATGGTAGGTGCTGGGGCTGCCCAAGCAGCGGTGTGCTTTGTCTGGGCTCTGTCCTCCACACCATACACAACTGAAGAAGGCTAAGCACGAACAGAAAGCACACTTCTCCCCTAGATAAGTAGTCTGGAAAGGCTATAAATGTGAAAGCAGGCAGTTGAGACAATGCCAGCGTATCTAAAAATCAAAATAATGAGCTCAAGCTGCTGTCACTAGGAGCATGTGTGCCTTTTCCTGTCTCACTTTGCTGGAAGCCCATGGGTATTGCTGCACAGGGAGGGAAGTCCTAAAGTGGTCTCTGACTCCAACTCAAGAGAAGGGCGTCTTGCAGAGCTAATGAAGTTATTTATCCCAGGGAACTCAAGCAACACTTGCTATTGGGATTGTGGAATTCTGATTTTTACTGTGGAAGTCAATCACCTGGTTAATTCTCATTTAACCTTGCTAGAACAGAGCCCTGCTCATTAAACCTTTTCAAACTGCACCAGAAAAAAACCTCAAACTTCACATCCCGCTACAGATTCCCTTTTTGTGAGAAGGATCAAACAATCACATAATAATTTAGTCTGGAAGGGAAGTATGGAGGTCACCTCTCTATGAACTGTTCCTCAAAGTTATTTTGATGCTATCACAAGAAAGTCACAGGGCATGTTTGAGAAAATGTAATCACCTTTTTCCCCTCCCTTTTTTTTTGAGAGAGAATACTTTACAAGAAAAACAGCCCTAACAGACTAGCTCCTGGAAGCCCGTCTATCGCTGGGCAGAGAAGTTACTACCTTGCCATGCTTTCCAGAAGCAGGACATTTGCTTCCCAGGTCCCTTTCAATGACAGTGTTTCAGGGAATTAATGAAGCAGCAGCCGACGGAAAAAAAAGCAGAGCAGTGCCTAGAGGTTGGCAGAATAGTCTGGTCAAAAGTACAGAAAAGTAAAATAAAGTAGATGTATTTCTTCCTTCTACTAAGTTTCTGATTTTTAAGTGTGGAAGATATTACCCTCTGCTGAAGTTACTCATTTCATCTTACACTTCTCATTTCTTCTCATGAGTCAACAATCTCAGCCTTTGTGTTCTACTTCTTAGTTGCTGCTACTGGACCCACTCTACCCTTTATCAGCCTTTTCCCCTTAGTCCCTCCCCACACTGTTTTGCCATTTCTCATCTTCTTGCCAGTTACCACCCCGTCTCACATCCTCTGTTTCTATCTCTACCCCTGTTATTCTAACCTTTCTCTGGCATACAATCATCAGCCTCCCCGATTTCAAGACTGTGCTCATCCTCTTTCCATCTCTTCCTCTACTTTTCTGTCATCTCCATGGTCAGAGTATCGAAGTCTATTCCTCCCTGAAGTCATTCACTCTCCTTGACAACTGCTTTGTCCAAGACCAAGGATGACGTGAGGCTACAAAAGCAATATAAAAGAGAGGGTGAATGCTTGCCTATCAATGGAGACACTCTTCCCAGCATAATGAAGATCCAGGCAAAAAAAAAGAAACTTTGTCAAAATTACAAGAAGACCTAGGTGAAACTAATGCATACCCAAGGTTAGGAAATAAAAAATTAAAGATTAGATCCTTCAGAAAGGTACTACTGTTCAGTCAACATTCTTTCAATCTGGCCCTAATGCAGCCGAAAGAACACACATTCACAACTATTACACATTTGCATGAAACTCAAAGACAAAGCATCACTCTGATGCTTCTTCATTGTTATACACACTGCCAGAACACAGTATTTATGTACACATGGCTATTTCAAACATAAATTAACTGCTGCCTTACTGAACTTGCCCTCTCATACCGATATGAGATACATACTCATACTGATACATTTTTGCATAACGAGTTTTGCTCAAAACTTTTAAGTTTTTCAATTGTAAAACATTTTTAAAGACTCCTGTGAGGTTCCTAATGCAAATACAAATCTGATGAGATATGCAACCAATCTGACCATTTTCCTTTAACATGGATGTATTCCTTCATGCTTCCACAGCACCAACTTAAAATAACCAGCTGAATTTCCTCTTGATTCTTCGGGGCAGATATAACGTTCTGGCTGTGACATGAATGAAATTCTGCAAATTACACAGCAAGAACAACCCAAATTTCAGAATATTCACCTGAAGACCATGCTATACTCTAGTGACACTCTTCCCTGGTACTAGGCACAACCCACACCCAGGAGCAGGAGGAGACCTGGGCTGCAAGTCCACACAAGCCTGTAACAAGGAAGGGAAAAGGACATGTCCCAGGAAAAGCAGTTGTTTTACTGGTAAATGTCCCAAGTACTCACCAGAGGGACATAAATAATTTAGGCGGTATTTCCCTCTCCATTCTTCCCTTTTTGTTCCCTCCCATACTGATATTTTCCCTCCATCCACTGCCACCTCCCAAGCAGCTGCTACTCTGTTACTACTCTACCTTCACTGCTACAGGAATTCACACAGCTTTTCCTCTAGTATGTTATTTGTCTCCTTCTGTCCATTTAAAAGCTAGGATGTGGCAAAAGAAGTATACAAGTCTGTTTCCCTCTGAACTACTCTCTTCTTTAAGGTATCTTAACATACAGATGCCTGTTTTAAGGGAGAAATCCTCCTTTATCCACTCTCCTACCCTACAGTGTACCTTTTGAGTTCACTCTGGGAAAGGCAAAGAAATGGGAATCCAGGCAAAGGTCACTTTTTAAACAAACCTTAAGACTTTGTTCATCAGCTGATGCTCCGCTTGAACCTCAAAGGAGAAAGACACCACGCTAATGTCCCTATTTAAAATGCTTTTCAGCAGTGACCAGTGGACAACAGCTTGCTCCAGCTTCACAGGACTCCAGGAAAGGTGGCCACCACAGCCCCAGGGGACAGCCAGAGTGGCCAGGAGGGACAACCTCACCGCCACATGGACACCCAAACACCTCACATGGGGCCTGCACTCCCCCTGGAGCGCTGAGGAGGAGTAACCCCTTGGGAGGGCCGCCCAGGCCGTATGCTTGACGTTAGTCAGTGTAATTACCCCTCCGCCCACAGCCCGACTGATGAAAATCACCCCGTTTGCAGGAAGGAGGAACATGCCAGCAGAGAGAAGGTGCTGCCAGCCACTTCCTGAGTCAAGTGAACCCTCTGCCCGTGGCAGCCCCAGCTTGGGCAGGCTGCCCACAGCCACCTCAAGCACAGGCCCTATGGCCCCAGACATGGGGCAGGCCAGGACAGGGACATGGAGGCAGCCCCCGGCATCGCCTCACACCGGCACTCACCCAAGTGCCTACAGCCTTCCTCCCTCCTCAGCAGTGCCGTCCCCATCTTCCCCTCCCCTCAGGTTCCCCCCCCGCTTCCCCCCCAACAGTCACCACACACCCCGCTCTCCCCGAGGCCTCTTCCCTCAGGGAAGATGGCCACCCTTTCCCCACACCGCCCGCCCCACAGAGACACCCGGGGGTCGGGAGCGCGGGTCCCACCTCAGCGTGGGCAGCACGGTGTGCCCATCCTGCCGTGGTGGCCCCACTGTGGGGGCAGGTGGGCGGCAGCGATCCTACACCTCATACACCCAGCGCCCGCACCGGCAGCCAGGCGGCACAGGAACACCCGGGGCTGCGCAGCCAGCGGGGGCTTTTCGTTTCGTTTTTAGGTTAAAACCTGCCCTTTTTTTACTTCAGGAGTTCACTCACAGGAGGCCCGCTCCCCCAGCTGCCTGCAACTGCCGCCTCAGTGCCCTACAGGCTGCCCCACACCCCAAAATTCAGCATCGCCCCTTAGCACAGGAGCCATTTTAAAAACCCGTTTCCAGAAGAAACAGATTTTGTCCTTTCTCTACCCCTCTCCCTGGCTGGGCTGGCGGCTGGGAGGGTGCCCAACACCACAGCCACAGCTGCCAGCAATGCACCCGAGGACAGAGGAGCCCGAAGGCAGGCAGGCAGTGTGTGGGTGCACGTCACCTCCATGAATTTTACTCACTTTTCTCTACCCAAACAAGCCGCAGTGCATCTCGCTTTAGGCTCTTGATTTCCACATTGCTGTCAGCACCTCTGAGGCCAGCAGGATAAAAGCACCGGCCAGCCTGGGAAAGGCCGGAGGAGGATGAAATGGGCTCTAGTAAGAAATGTGACTGCCCAGGGGCAGTTTTATCAGCTATCTGTAAGGCAGATAAGGCCAGTGTCACTCTCTCAGTCATCTCACAGTGGCCAAAGAGACCATTGTGGGTCATTACAATTGTGGATTTAATTATACTGTGGATTTAATTTAACCTGGAATGCCAAAGATGGGAGGTCAGCGGCAGTACCTCAGTAGGCTCTCAAGCCTACAAGGAGAAAACAAAACAAACAAATAAATAAATAAATATATTCTTTCCACACATGGACCCCCCTAATCTGAACGACATCCCTCTCCAAGCTGATCAGCAATGGCTGTGTTGGCACCAGGCCAAAGTTTTTACATGGCGCCTTCAAGAAAAGTTGCCTTCCTTCACAGCTGACTTGTCTCTTTCCTAACCGGTGGTCACGACAAGGCAGATTACCAGGTCCTTCAGCAGAGGGGACCTATTAGTCTGTTTGATAGGACATCAGCTGTGATTCACAGCCACAATGCTCGGGGCTCCAGGATACCCTTCTCCTGCCCAAAGAGCCAGCAAATGCTCCACCGTTTCAGTAGTTGTGAAAAATCCCATGAACTTCAGCCCATGCACAAAGAAATCTTCTGTTGCCGCTCTGGGGAAAACATGACAGAGCTCCAGCGAAAACCCCACCTCTTCACGATAAAATAAACCCCAGCGTCCTACTTCAATAAGGCCCATTCATTTCACCAGCACATCCACACATGCACTTGTTCCAGGGAACCAACAAAACTACAGCAAAAGTGGGTTGCTGTAATCCCTGGTTAATATTTATTTCCCAGGTTAGTTGGGTTTTTTTTCCTACCTAACATCTGATTTCTCTTCCTCTGGCAGTACAATACTGCTTGCCTGCCACCCTACACAGTGCCTATACGGGAAGAAGAATACACTGTTAGCGCTTGCAAGGTTCATTTAAGATATACAATACACTCAATACAGTCTGTTAATTCTTAGAGAATGATTTTTAAAGTGGGCAAAGAAATGCCCTCCACTAAAGAAATTAAAATCTAACGTGAAAAAATGCCAGTTGAGGTCTATGGTGTCATGGTTCACAGGGGAGGCTTCCCCCCCTCCACAATACTAATTACCCACTAGGCAGGATACAGCACTATACGTTAAGTACCATGTCTGATCAAGCAGAAGACTTTTTTAAATGGTTTACTAGTTATTAGGTATCCTGCACTCTACATGCTGTGCTGACATAAGATTTTACTGCTTGTGGATGCAATTGCCAAGGACTAAAAAGTATAAAAGGTTTTATTTACTTAAAGAGCACAAACAACTACTGCTCCGGAACACTATATTGGGGAAATCCCCATAAAAAGTGGGGAAAAAAAATAAAATATCTGGCCGACAGGTTGCTATAGTGAGAAAGATCCAAACTGGCTAAAATAAACCTGGAGAGAACCGGCACAGAATAGCGAAGGTTTTCCACTACTTACATCGGGTGCTATGAGGTGGGGCGGGGGGGAGCAGGAGAGGAAGAAGAGCAGCAGAAACACCCAAAGCGCTTACGCCACGCACCAGAGTCCCCAGACGATCCCCTTCTCCGGTGTCACTATCTGCTGGCTTTGTGGGCAAAATTGACTTCTCGTCCCTGGTAGCCAGCAAGCACACAGCCCAGCAACCTGACAAAGCCATTGATTTTCATTGTCCTTAAAAGCATGCTCCGCTGAGCTCGGAGCTTGTAACTTTAAGGGGGGTGCATTTTATTTAATTGTGCCTTTTCTTGGCCTGAATTTCTCCCAAAAAGCTGAAGAGGGCATGTGCTTATTATCTTTTAGTGCAGCATGTGCTGGGTGCAACCTGAGCTCTTCGGATACTTCGGTCTGAAAATTTACAAAAAAAAAAAAAAAAAAATAAATTCGGGGCAAAAAAACACCACCACACAAGGCTGCTCTGCGACTTTGATTCAATCAATTACCATTATCTTCCAGCGCAGCCCTCCCTCCCGCCCCCGGACCAGTTGTGTTTAACTTTCTTTGCCAGTCGCCGCGGCCCCGCAGCGCGCTGGCGGTGCGGCGCTGGCGGCAGGCTCCCGCGCGGGCCCTTATCAGCCGCTCCCAGTCAGCGCCGGCCCCGCACAGCTGTCAGGGACCCCCTCCGTCCCCCGCGTTATCTGCCGCCGCAGGCCTCGGCCGGGCGAGGAGGGGGCCCCGCCGGCTGCCCCCATCCTCCCCGCAGCCCCCCGGCCGGGCCGGGCTCTGCCGCCGGCCGCCCCGCTCCCGCCGAGCCTCCTCCGGCGAGCCCGAACCGTCTGAAGAGAGGCAGGAACAAAACCGCAAATTTAGATTAATAAAGCATTTGTTGATTCTACAGAAACTTAGCAGGCCCCTAAGAAATCCACCAGAGACCTGTGCAGCTCCAGTAATTTTCTGTTATATTATCTTTCTTGTAAAATACTTCCCCAGACAGAGCCCCCAAAGGGGCTCAAATATCACTGTGACTAACCGAAATCAATGTGCACTCACCTATTGACATTTTTACATAGTTTTTGGATTTAGTATCCGGCCCAAAACACAATCAAATCTTCTGCCAAGGAAATAACAGGCACTTAGCTAGTCAGCTATTAGTGTTACAAAGGAAAAAATGTGGGCACCCAAGGGAGATGGGAGAGACGGCATTGACGTCAGGGGTAATTGGGTGTCTGAGAGAAATTGCCAACGGCTGGCCAAAACCCCCAGAGGCCCACACAAAGCCGAGCTGCAACTCTAATAAAGGAAAGTAAATTCTAGAAAGGGGCTTTGCTGCAAAGAAGCCTAGCAGGAACCAAAAATATCTCCCACATACACAAACACACACACACACAAATAAAAAATACAAAATACGTTTAGGAGTTCTCTTTCGCACATCTGGTTTAGGCTAAAGTGCTCTCTACTTTTTTTCCAGGACCACATGGATTTTTATGCTGTACCGTATGTTCACCATCTATTTTTATAAACAGAATGCAGGGCTTTAAAGAAACTTATTTTTAATCGTGTGGCTTTAAACTACAATCTCTCTGCCACCCGCTCCAGCACCGTTAGAAACAGCTTGGTCTTTTCTTTAGAAAACCCTGAGCTTCCAAGGAGATTGGCAAGCAGAGCCGAGCCATGGCCGCGGTTGAGGAGCTGTCCGACTGGTGAAACTCTGTTTTCAGGTACAAAACCTCCCCATCACTGGTATTATATCTATATATTTCAGCGCCGGCGCTCCCCTCACACACACACACTCCACTCACGCACAAGACCTGAGGGAAGATATTTCAGATCAGACACACTGAGCAGGGTTCAGTGAGGACTTGAAGGCTTTCGCCTCTTCTTTCTACTCATCCAGATCCCTACCACACAAACACAGACTTGCTGTCCTCCTAATGCACCACCACAGATGAGGAATAAAGTGTATTTGACCCGTTCTTACTAAGACTTATCTATCTTCACTCCCCTTCTTCTCCCCTAGGACTTCTATTATACTCCTCCCGCAGTAAGATTCAAAAATCTCGTCACTAATTGCACTGTAAACTTCAGATTGGTGCTTTCCAGGATGATAAACTGGTTTATATCTTCTATGTAAAACACAAAAGTGGCTTTTTAATAGGTGATTTAGAGTTTAAGCAAAGTTTCAAGAACAAGAAGATGGTCAAGATCTTCATAGGTTCAAATCTTCTGTTACACATACTTGTGTCCACATCATAACCATCATCATCTTGCGTCTACAGAGGTCCTCATAAGCTGATCAAGTGAGTGTTAACAATTTCACTTATAAGCTGCCCCCTACCCAGCCAAAGAGCAGAGGAGGCAGAATCACCATTTAGAAGGAGGTGAAGGTACAAAGAAAATGGCCACACACACCAAGCACAAAGGGCTCCTTAAGCACCACAGCAGCTGTGGTGCAAAAAATATATATACAAAATAGAGCTAAGTTTGGAAAGATCAGAAGTGCTTGATCATAAAATTGCATTGCTCTCTGAGAGGGAAGAGCGG
>NW_015090842.1:15301611-15358765 GCF_001431845.1 Calidris pugnax
TCATACAAAGAGAGTATTCAGATGAGCCACTACACTATCTGGTAATTCTTAGAAACACAGCAGAGGTCACTTGCCACACCAATTTCACCACAGACACCAACAGCACTTCCAGCTGAAAAACAACCTTAGCTTTTCTGAAAGGTTTTCTAAGAAATCCTTTTTTCCTCCTTCAGCAAGCCATGAGTCACTGCTCAGTATAGCACAAACAGCCACCAGATACAGACGCTTAAGTGCCAGAAAACGCTCCACTAGCACACAGAGAGTGTTTCAAGTGGGAGCTTCAAAACGGCCTCCAGAACCACACTCGTGTTCAAAGGAGGTGCTAGAGAGCACGGCTGTGTGAAATTTGGCAATACAGCTTCACTGGCAGGAACAGGGAGGTTAGTTTTGGCTCACATGAGATCCTCCACCCTCTATTTTGCTTTGAACAGTTTTAATGAAAAACTCAAAGTGAGATTCAGCTGCAACCACCAGGTTTTATCTCAGGTTGGTCAAAATCAAAAGAAATCTGATTTCTGTGTGCATAGTGTTGGAGGGGGAATAAGTTTCTCCTTAAAAGAGACTCTGTATTTTGAGTTATCTTTGGAAGAGAAAGTAGCCGGGAGACCTATAATTCTCTCACACATATGCAATGCGTGTAGGGAAGCAAAACACCGATGTGGTGGAGGATGGGGTGAATAGGTAAGTGCATCATCCAGCTTGTAGTACTGGGCAGCAGGCAAGCCTGTCCAATTTACTACTGCCAGAGGAACAGTTAGCCACTCCTCCCGCCTGTTTGCAGCAGCAAAATGAGAAAATGCTGCTCTTCAGCTTCAATAGTCACTTATTTCATTCAGAGAATTTAAGGATGCCTCTAGAAGAGCTACCATGCCCAAACCATTAGAGCTTTGCCTCTTACCATGATGTATTTTGGAAAATCCGGAGCCTCAGAACACGAGAAGTGGAAGGAGAAGGAGGTAAATCACAGTGTGCCGCTTATTCTGGACATGTGGTAGGAGGAAGGAGAGACAAAATCCACTCGTGCCACTTATTCTGACACGTGGTAGGAGGAAGGAGAGACAAAATCCACTTGAGGATGGTGAGAAGGAACACAGGATAAGCAGGACAGCCAGCCCCGCCTTGACAAGCATGCAAGCAAGCTGGCTGACTGCCCCTCCAGGATCTCCAAACACACCAAAGGCAAGAGGTGGTTACAGGCCACTAAGACTTTTTCCACTCTGAAGACCAATGATGTTAAAGGGATGGCTCCCTCCTAAAAAACCCAAAATATCTTGCTAACACAGACCAGCAACATTTACTTCAAGTTTTCTGTTCCCTGTAAAACCAGAGAACGTACACTTAGCTTTCCTCTTTCGCAGACTACACTGAAAATGTCAGAAAAAGGGACAAGCCAGCTTATAAATAATTGCAAAGCCCCTCCTGAAAAAGGCTGAGAGGGAGGTGGGATGAAAGCTCCCAGCCAGGAAAGCTGGGACTGCCAAGGAGCAGCACAGAATAAGGGCAAGGACAGTGTGTGATATCCCAGCTCCATCTGCACGCAGAAATGAAAGGCACTGAGGAAAATATCAGTGTGGGTTATGGCAGGCGTTCCCAGGTGTGGGGGAATCCTCGGGGGAAGAGCACCATCAACAGAAAATACAGCAGACCTTATAAGAGACAGCTGACGTGGCAGATCCTACAAAAGCTTGTCTGCGGTATCTGAACATCTTTTGTTCTCTAGCCCCATTCTTTCACCTGGCAGCTCACAGATGAAAAGACCTGAGAGATGTTCCTGTCACAGGAGACTTTTCCTCAAAAGGCTCCTAAAAGGAGGAGGGACCAGGGTAATGCGGGGTCCACTACAGGGGATGCGTGGCAGGGGAAGCTTTACCCTTCTAATAACGACTCTCCTCCATATCTGGAAATTCTCCCTACCCCTATCCCCTCGCTACCTGCAGAGTGATAACAAAGCCAACACTGTCCATCAAGTCTCAATCTGCAGTGACTCATTTATTCTCAAGAGCCTTGTGTTATTTTTTTTTCAGCCTGGCATCCTAAGAAAACAAGGTTTATGTGATCATATTGCCTGTCATATCTCTTAACTGTTTGTCCCTCCCTATTAACTTCTGAATCACACCGGACTGGGGGTAGAGGGCTCGGAGAGAAATTGAGTTTCTCTTACAGAAATTGAGTTTCTATAAGATCATTGAACCTACCTTTGACTGGGCAGGATAGAAACCCCAGTTCACGTCCCTGCTGAGAGAAAGGCTAAGAACAGAGTCGGCAGCGTTGGAATGAGCTCTTGGACCTGTCCACACGTGTGCCACCCGGCCGACCAGCACGGCTCGTACGTAGAGGATGGGCAAAGGAGCTGAGAGTGCTCTGTGGGGAACAGGGTCAGCTTGGGGGGCTGAGCAGGACTACTACGATGAAGCAGCACAACATCATAGCGAGACCAGCCTCATACATAAGAAAGCTTTTTTTTTTTTCCCTGCCAAATTGCCTGTAACTTCATGACACATCATCAGGGACAAACGCCAACATTTCTCCAGTCCTCACCGAATCCCGTCCGAAGCCACACACAAAACAGCAACCAGTCAGAGTTCATCCGTTAGATCGGCTGCTACAGCTTTGTCTTCCCTTTTGCCCTAAGTGTGGCAAGAAATAGAAAAGTCGCAGTGAAGTCACTTTCTCTCCTGATCTTGCCACTTTCTAGGTTTGCACAATTAACGCAGGGTTTCTTGTAAGAAGTGGAACGTGTGTGATGAATCAAACGTGAGTACTCTGGAAACAGCGTTCCCCTAAGAGCGCAAGGCTTGGCTCCCAAGTGAGTTTGTGACATTGGTAAAAAGCAGCTCTCCGCCCCGAGTGTGCTCTGCAGGGGCATCTTCCTATAGCTACTGCCCAAACTATCGATTTTTAAGGAAAAGTAAAGGAACAAGAAAAATGTCCCTTTTTCCTGCGGCACCACATGATAAATTTCACTCGCCCCATCCTAACTGCTTCTAGTGACAGTGCAGTGTTTGTCTGAATTTTTAACAGATGTTTCTAAGTACTCTTGACCACTTCTCTCTCCTGAGGATTTCTGCAGTGGGATAGCTCTAGATAGTAATACAAACAAAGCTTGTAAGAGGCTCTCGGGGATAAATCTGTAGACACTGCATCTAGGATGGGTGTGGGTATGGGTCCAAGCCTTATGAAACTCTGTAAATATCCTCTAAAGACCAGCAAGCTGGACTGACCCTGCCTGCAGATGTTTTTGAGCTTACCAGCCCCACAGTGAAAAGCAAGACAGCTTACAGATAACTGCAGCACTCCTGAAATAGCCCAAGAGCAGGACTCAAACTGAAAGTTATAAAAGCAGGAATATACTGGAGCAGAAGAGAATAATGCAAAGGATGATGTGTGACGGTGTAGCTCCATTTCAATAAAAAACACCAAAGACGCTGCAGAGGGGACCAAGTCTGGGCTGAGGCAGAATTTCCCAGATGCCAGGTTACCCTTGGGAACGAACACACTGGATTCATCTGACAGGTGTGAAGGTACTCATGCAGTCAGAACACAAATTGCTTTAAAAAAAAAAATAAAATAAAATAAAACCTCGCTTTCATTTTAAAAGAAAAAGAGTATCCTGTGCTAATGCCTGGCAGGGAGGCAGCGACATCTGCCTGAGTTTGTACACGGCCTGAAACAATCAGCGAAAACACGAACCCTTCTTGCCACGCTCATGGCTGCTGGTTTACACGATCAAAATGTGACCGTAGCTATTTCATACCGAAATGAAACCTATTAAAGCCATTGTCAGTGCCTCGCAGCAGCTGAAACTGTTTTTTTTTTAAAAGGTCAGCCTACTAGCTGGAGAGTGAAAACAAGCGAGGCGGCTGTGCCAGCCCTTAGGATGTGGCTGCATCCTGCAGTCTGCTTTTGCATTCCCTTAAATGTCGGGCAAGAAGCAGCAGCGAGGTCTCCGCGGAGCCCGACTGCCCTGCCAGCGGCGGGGGGACAGCGGGGGGGGGCAGCAGGCAAGGGGGCAGCGGGGAGCCGTGGGGCGAGCCCACCCGGAGCCCCCACGGATGCCCCCACCACAGCACGCTGCACCTACCCAGCAGAGAAAGGGATGGCTGTAGAGGACACTGCTTTTTTTTATTTTCAGCCCCATTCAGCTTTGTGGCGGCTGTGTCATTCACAACAATGCCACAGCCCTCCTCCCCCCCACCCCCCAGAAAAACCCATCAAAACCCCCCAACCTGAGAACCGCTTCCCCACAAACGGCACAGCCTATAGCTCCAAACACCCCCACCCCTCCGCGCAGACCAAGCCTCTGCTGTCATCTTCTATATTAGCATTTCTGTTAACCCTTTTGTAAGAGCCTTTGACTCGGTTTCTAAATTCCCCATTCTGAAAAACACTTGTTAAATATTGGCCCTGACTGCTACACAAAGTGATAGCTTGGTAGTCATAACCCACAAGATATATTTAGCTTCACAAACTCATCATCAATGGATTTTGAAAGCATTGTAGCCAACAGACTGGAAACCACATGCAATACAAACACATAATAGAACTTTTAATGTGCAAAGAGACTAAACAAAAAGATCCTTGACCTTCTTGCTTTCCCTTGCATACCATTATCCCCAGCGAGACAGCAAATGGAATGACGTGGAGAGCAACAGCTACCATCAAGCAACTTTGGAAGCCAATTTCTACAGTAGTTAAGCAGTTAATGGCGTTAATCAGAATGATAACTTATTAAATTCTACATTTATGCAAATAGCATTTTGGCATATCACATGGAGACCTGAGTAGCAGAGCTCGCCAGGAAAAGGTCCTAACATCTTTTCCATTTGCTGTTCTTTTTTCTTGTTTTTTTTTTAATACCACATAAAATAGCGTCCGCAATGGTTGGCACATCAGACAAACCACACTTAAATAACAAGCTGTAGTCAGAAATTAATCTCCATCATCCCAAATAGATTAATGAACAAACTGTTTCATTCTTAACCTTTACGAAGCAGGGATTAATCTCTGCAGCTAAATCCAATCCCCATCTTTATCTTTTTAACAAGAAGTTGGCATTTCCTATAGACCTTCCTAAAACAGGCAACGTTTATGAGCAACGAAAACAGCAGATACCCCTAACTCTCTCCGTGCTGCAGTAGCTTGGGTATCGATAGCACAAAAATATAAAGAACCAGAGTATTTTATGACCGTGACATGAAAGGACATTATCTGCGTGCGATGAGATGAATCAGGAAAACTGCAGTTTGCTGTAAGTCCTGCCTACCCTAATCTTAGTTCTGTAAAGCCTAGGTGTAAAACTTAACTGTTTTCCAAAAGAAAAATCTGGCAACGTTTTTGGCCCTGGGTTCGCACTTAAATTAAATGAGGATGAGAGAAGCCGAGGATTGAATAAACAGCTATGAATTGTGCTTTTAATTGCTTTCAAGATGTAAAAAAGAATATCAATGCTTATGCCCACCGTTTTCCCTTTCGTGGGTGCTGTTGTTTAATAGAATTAAATTCTGCACAGAATTTTACCCATTCATTTAGTTCATTCTCTGTCTTGAGGAAAATGAGGTGGGAACCACTTGCTGCAGGACGTTGTGAAAAATGAGTAGTTCACCAATTGAAATTGTACCTCTATTTTGAAAATCAATAATATTGCTTATACACAAGCCCTAACTGTCGGTTTATTGATGTATATGTAAATATACGTGTATCTGGGTACCTTCTCTTTGTTTGTGCAAAGCCTGCAACACAGAATGTTAAAATATCTGTGGAAAAACTAATTGGCCTTTTTTCTCCCCTTTGGGTAAAAATTTCTGGTTTTAAATGAATGTGCAGGTTTCCTGTTGCTGCATGAAGCCTTCTTTTCAAAAATACCGTCACTGGCTAATTCTAGGTTTAATTAAAACAGAATGTTTTATATCACAAACACTTTTTTTTTTTTTTTACAGCATAGATCTTCTTTACCTTAAAGTGATTGCTGGCTGTTGAGAGAAAAGGGAACTTACTTTTTTTTTTTGGTTGGTTTTTTTTTTTATGTTGTTTTTAATTTAGTGAAATAATTCGAAGTTTTACAGCAACTCTCTTTATGGAGTCAACTTATGCAAGCACCGAAGCCTTTCCAGAGAAAACAGGATTCTCCCCACCTCCCTCTGGCTTTTCTCCCTACTGAATGCCATGGCCTTCACTCAACCAAAGGAAATGAAAGACAGACTGAGACAACAGCATCACGTGGGTGAAGGTCAGATTGATTTTCAGCTGTGTGGTGCTGTTTTATCACCCTCAGGACAAAAGTTAAGCCCTTCATTTTTTATTTTTTTTTTCCACGTCTGCTTTAACAGAGCAACTTGTTTTTTCCTGAAATTTTGGTTGGGCTCCATACCACCACAATTATCAAGGACAGCCTAATTTAAAACAGTTGTGGAGATCTTCTTCCTCGGAGTAAAATCCAGAGCAGCCCACACACCACAAGGCTTCTTCTACCCATGAGTTTCCTCTATTCCCTACGTACAAACAGTGACTCCTTGAAACTAGTGAGGTTTCTGCAGTGACACTGGCTGACAGCAGCAGGAGAGCGGGATGCAGCTGCCGGCTGCTCAGCCATGATCCCGGGCACGGGGAGAGGAGCATTCGCTATCTCAAAAGGGGCAAGTTCACAAATGGTTTCTTCTCCCCATCCTCCTTCCCTCCCTCTTTTCCTCCCCCCTCTTGGCTTGGAGTGGCCAAGCTCTCCAAGAGCTGAGCCTCCCGCCTGTCACTCGGTGATCCGGACACGCACGGCCAATTACTGCGCCAGCCACCGGAAAAAACGAGAGTTTTGCTAACTCAGATTGCACTTTTCCCAACTCCAGTACCACTGGCAAAAATCACTCCCCCCAGCTTGCTGTTAAGGGCTGCCTCTCCTCATCCCTCTTTCAATCAAGACTGATGCTGCCCCGCATCAGTAATAACGTTATTTCCAATACAGCAAATTTTAGCTGGTCAGGTTCTTCAAAATGGAGCTGATTAACATACAATGAAGCATTATTGTACATCATAGATATGTATGTGTATACCTAGTCATTGAGAGAAAGAGCATCTTCCCTGTTGATATTTGCGTTTCCAGAGTTAAAACTGGCAGGCAGAAAACACGGTATTCTCTCATTTAAGCCATGAGACAAGACAATCCTACTCACTTTCACTTTCTTTTGGTTTAAATTTTGGGTTATGTTGGTCTTATTCGTGTGAGGAATGCAGCAGGGTTGTGACTGCCTCCTGAAGACGACAACTTATCCTCTCTAAAAGCAAGGAATTCTCTCTCCTTTATTCCTATGTACCAGAGGCTCCAGTCAAAATCAACCCCAGTTAGAGGGGATACCACTGAAACACCTAATGGAATACAATTCCTACACGAAACAGCTCTTGTAAAACAAACCACGGCCAGTGTCTGTAAGAGAGGAAGGAGTAGAGAAGGGCTGTAAGGTGAGATCAAGCAGCTGCCCAGGTTGGATCGGGATGCAGTCTGAATTCAAATTAAATCATTTGTGAGGTTTTTGTGAACAAAGATTTGACTAACACATGTCTTCAGCTCGTCTGAACCTAGCTGAGACTGCATGTGGAGCAGCCTGACTTCTCACAGCACCTAGAATCATGGAATCATGGAATGGTTAGAGTTGGAAGGGACCTTAAAGATCATCAAGTTCCAACCCCCCTGCCCTGGGCAGGGACACCTCCCACCAGACCAGGTTGCTCAAAGCCCCATCCAGCCTGGCCTTGAACCCCTCCAGGGATGGGGCAGCCACAGCTTCTCTGGGCAACCTGTTCCAGTGCCTCACCACCCTCACCTTGAGGAGATCTGCAGATGTTGGACACCAGCACAGACAACGGGGAGAGGGAAGGGAAGAGAGAGGTCACCCCAAGGAGACAACCAGAAGAGCTCACACGAGCAAAATCCCATACGACGCAGAGACAGACCACAAGCTGAGCATCATCCTAAATGTCAAAACACTGTCCTGGAGGCCTGTTGAATTTTTGGCTGATTTTGGCTTCGTTGGTTGCTACGGTTTATGGATGCAGATTGAACAATGCAATTCAAATCTGCTTAGACTACTCTAGTAAATCACCTGCATTCAATTTTGCTGAGAGAAAACCAACACAGGTGTATGTATTTATATTTCTGTAGACTGTGAGGTCATAAAGGGAATTTATTCTACTTCAGTCTTTCCAAATTTTCTAATGAATAATTAGTAGATGTAGATTTCTAAAATGACCATTTAATATAAATTATATCCAATCTCATTTATTTTAAGAGATATCATTAAGTACAAAGTCTGCATGAGTGAACTGAGTTCACTGTAGAGGAAATGACTGGGAATTACGTTCAAAAATCTATTCAAATGTTTAATGTAACAGATTCCCTGGAGAGGAGAAAAGCAATGGGCTTCTTCAGCCTTTCCTTATGTCCTCCTCAGCAAGGCTAACAGTAATTGAGTAGCAACATAAGGAGGAGCCAAAAAGTCTTTCTGCATTATGCTGAGAAAGATTTTGAAGGAAGCCTAGAGAGGTGGACTCACAGACCATGAGGAAACTCACACACCCCCCCCGGTTATAGGTGTCACCAACAATGAAACCCACTCCGATTAATGACCTTGGCTCTTCCACCAATTTCAAGCATGTTACTGGGCAAACTGGTGAAGCCATAATTACAGTCATTTTCATCCAAAACAAGCCAGGCTGTTAAGAGGGATTATTCTCACCCAAACCCTGACCTCTTGGTTCCCCCACCTTGGGCAGCTCCATAGGGCACCAGATCCAGGAGACAAACCTTGTATCAGCATAAGGTAGGAGACAGAAAGAAGGAACACCCCTTCCAGTAACAGTCAAAACTCAAGCCAAATTAGAGCGATGACTTCTTAAATTCACGACGATTAAACTAGAATAGTACTTCCCTGTGTCAGAAAGGACTTGCTAGCCAAATTTTTTAAAGAGTATGAAGTGCTCACATGCCCTAGGAAGTATTTAACACAAACAGACCAAGTGCCTTGAAAACCCCAGATCAAGTTTTTTTTAGTTAAGGCAATGAAAGCTGGTTGTAATAAGCAAGAAGTTTGAATAACATTGCCTATACTTAATACACCTTATTTAACGTAAATTTCTACTGAATATATTTCCAAAAATATTGAATTAAATATGAAATCTATTTTTAAAATTCACCTTACCGCTAAAAGCATCTATTAAAATTACTTCAATGAAACAGCATTCAAGAGGTACGTACCTCTTGCCAAAGCTTTGAAGGAAGTCAGAAGCCGCTTAGACCTCTGGTGGAGGTCTTCTGCTGTGCAAACCCACTGTGGGGAGCAACAGCCTCTGCGGCAGGTGTAGGGAAAATATTTCCCTTATTCAATTTATTTGACTGGTTCAGTCCAACAACGAGTACTTTCAGAACAGAGAAACTATTTGGCAGACGAGCGCTAATTTGCCTCTTGCCAACGCGCAGCAAAGAAAGGCGTAAGAGCCCTACGGGGAGCGCAGGCACCCGGTTGAGGTTGTCCACGGGAGGCCACGTACCTTGGTGGATCCATCCTGCTCAGAAGGGACGGCCGTGGTGCACGGCTGAGGGCTGTCAGCCGGCGGGGGTGACACCACAGAGCCCTCCCTGGGGTGGGGGCTTGAGGCAGGCTGAGCCCCGGGCTCCCGGAGCCAGAGGCCATGCGGAGATGCTCTAGCGAGCGCTCCCAAAGCCAGCCAGCTGAAGAGGACCAACCCATGCTGGCACGTTTCCCTCAAGCCAGCCGGCACTGGGGGGTGGAGGCTGCTTTCTGGCTTCCCCAAGCCTGGAGCACAGTTAATAACATGCCAGCTGTATCTGCAGACAAGCCAAGTTTAATGAGGCTACAACAAAAGCATTCAAATATGCACTACAGAACTTCTGTGGGGATTTTTTTCTAGAGCTTGTTTTAAAAAAAAAAAAAATGAAAGATAGGAATTCTTGACAATGTTTGTACACACACTTCCCTTAGTTTTAATTGATTTTTTTTTAAAACCCATTTATATTCTACTTATTCAAAGAAATCAACATTAGAAAGACTTTTTTAATCCCACTACTTCCAGCAGCAAAATTATGTTGTGTGATGAGTGCTTGAAATGCACTGCTGGTTGCTTTTTTCTTAATAAACATTGAAGTCTTAATTGTTTTTCCCCTACATGGCCAGACACCATCTTTCTGTCTGCCGGGTCTTCACACCAGGACAAGTACTACCCCTCACCTCCTGCTCGGGAACCAGGACAGACATGCAAACATGACCACATCTGAAGCACCAGTGAAGAAAGAGATACCTTGCCCACTTGCTGTCCTACCAGCCAGGCTCTACCATGTGCCTCGGTCTCTTATTAATCTGGGTCAAGATGCAGGAGGTATCAGTAAGAGGATTGCAAATATGGACTTGGAGACAGCAAAAGAAGTCTGCTCGGGCATGAGTGAGTGGAGAAGGTGGACAAGGGGCAATCACTCACTGTCTTCTCCACCAGAAGAACCAGAAAGTATCAAATGAAAGCAAGTGGCAAAGCTGAAGTGAAGAAGAGGGGATACTTCTCCCCAGTGCATAACTGAACTCTGGGTTCCCACCATGGGGAATGCTAAATGCACACCTTGCTTCAACAAGAAACTTCAAAGTGGAAATTCATGGAAGAAGATTATCTGAGGAACTTAAATGAAAAGCACCAAGAAATGCCCAGATAAGTTTGTGGACAGCTAGGAGAATATTCTGGGGAAATGGTGCTATGGGACCATCAGGCTGGCTCAGTACGGCCATCCTTATTATGAGGACTACTTACCCACTGGTCTGCTAAAGGAAAGAAATCAGGGAAAAAAGCACTTTCAGAATGCCTCTCGTTCACTGTTCATATCTGCAGTGTGAAGATCTTGACGGCTCTGAATCCGCCAAGGCTGTTGATACGGCCAAGATGGTTTTGTCCCTCAACAGCCCTCAGGAAGGCAACGCACGCCCTTCGGCAGCGCCCTTGCCACAAACAATCTATGCTCTTGTCTGTCTGAGGCAGGACAACCCCAGCACATCCTCCACCGAGCTCTCTAAGGCATTATTAAAGGCCACTGTGTAACAAGCCCGCATCTGTTGTAGTCTCCAGGCAATCCTCACCGCAGTTCTGAATTGAGTCTCACATATTGGGTTTTCTCTACAACCCCCCAATGCTGGGACAGCAGTGATCCTCCTTCCCGCGGCCACGGCTGCCCTTGCAGCACTCAGCAGGCTCCAGACCTGGAAGGAGCCCTTCCACTCCAACCCCTCCCTCCTCTTCTTCAAAAAACATCTATTATTTACTTAGATTTCTGGGGTTTTTTGCTGAAATACAACCCTGCCCTCCTCAGACCCGCACAATACTCCCTCTGCTGTACCACGGCGATGGATTACCCTTTTCAAACAGAAATCTGAAGTGGGGGGAGAAGGGGAGGTAGACCCCCAGTGCCCCAGAAGGGCTGTGTGAGCCCCGGGGTGGTGCAGGGGGGGAGCCAGACGGGCTCCAGCTCCCAAACACGGGACCTGCCACAGGCAGGAGCTCTCACAGCCAGCACCTGGCAGCTCGCTCCTGCTTCGCAGCATTTGGGGTGCTTCGGTCTTTGTTCATCACCCCATTTCTGATGCAGCAACGTATCAGGCAGCGAGAGTGGCTTTTGAGGCAGCCAAGCACCAAATTGTTCAAGACGTGCTTTCTTTAAGAGGCCTTGTTTAAAACATGCACCCAATTTCTCTTCTGTCCATTTCCACGAATACCTGTGCTTCCTTTGCAGGCTACTTTTTGAACTAGATAAAAGTAGATAAAAGAACTCAATTAAAGTAGCAAGAACGCAACAGTCCCTTGCCGATACAAGCATGCTAACATGTCATCCTCAGCTCCTCTCTGGGCCATATATTTAAAAAAGGACAAGGAAAAACCTTCTTCCTGCATGAAGAACACATGCTGCTTGAGGACAGACATCACCATCCCTAGGAAAGGTTCGTGCAGCCTCAGGATGCACAGCCCACGATGACAGGGAGGCTGGGAAAGGGGTAGGGACAGCTCATTGCCTCCCCTCCTACCAGGGGTGGGTTTTTTTTTGGTTATATGCAACCAAACCAGCCGCAGCCGTGCTGGCAGCGCTCCTATCTGCACGCACAGTGCCTGGTGCTGCCTCCCTTGCCACCCTCCCCGGGGGAACCCGGACACAAAGGTGGCGGTGGCGATTTGCGGGGGGCGGCGCGCTGGCACGCTCTTATCGGCGAGCACACTGCCCAGCTCCTGCGAGGCTGGGGAGCTTGCCGGGGGGCTCACCACCATGCCCCCGCCACAGGAGACCCTCCATGAGGCCACAAAGCATATCCAGAGCTGGGTGTTTATGGCCAGAAAAGCATTGTTTTAAATTCACACATCCCGTACCCACCCCCCCGGCAAACCCCTGGAGGATCACCGAGGCTCAGCCCCGGCAAACGCCTCCCCCGTGGCGATGGAGGGAGCGGAGGAGCCCGGGGCTCTCACCTACCTTGGGCTGCCGGACGACCCTCCGATCTGCCAGGTGAGCAAGGCTGTTAGGGAGCACATAACACTTTGCACAACTTCCACAAATATATGCAATGCGTTAAAGGCTACACTAAGCAGCCCCCACTCGTGGCACACACCCTGCGTGGGTGCAGGGCCAGCACTGGTGGCCACTGCCAGTGTCCCCCGGCAAGCAGCAGCTCAGGAAACACCTTGCACAGGATGCACTCCCAAACCACCATATCAGCAAAGGTTACCCCGTGCCTTGTTTGTCTTTTCAATTTGCAGCTGCGCTTCTGTTTTGAACTTCAGGTCCAAATTCAGAGACGGGAATATGCTTTACCTTCTACATGATAAACACATATTTCACTGAGCACCTGCCTTAGAAAGGCAGGCAGCCCAGCACCTCACCAGCACACTGATCCTCTGCTGCATGTAGGCACAAGTCCACAAGAACCTGTTTAGAAAGGCCTGCAGTGACAGGACGAGGGGAAATGGCTTCAAGCTGGAGGGGAACACATTTAGACTGGAGATGAGGAGAGGGTTCTTCACTGTGAGGGTGGTGGAGCACTGGAACAGGTTGCCCAGGGAGGTGGTTGAGGCCCCTTCTCTGGAGGTATTCAAGGAGAGGCTCGACGAGGCCCTGGGCAACCTGGTCTAGTTGGGGGTGTCCCTGCTGACTGCGGGGAGGTTGGACTAGATGACCCTTAGAAGTCCCTTCTGGCCTGGGCAATTCTATGATTCTAAGTCCTGGAAAGAGCCTCCTCACAGGCTGGGTGGGAACCTCCAGGTAAACTCAAACATCCCCTGGGATGATGGAGCCCAGGTGGAGATGGACCATCCAGCCAAGCAGACCCCTGCAATAACCCAGGGTTTTGGAGCTCTCGGCACAGATGGGCACAAATACTGACTACAGGGAGGCATGGAAAGTGCTGGGCACCGTGGCCAAGGTGGCTGCCCGAGCCCTGGGGAGCCCTGCTGCCCCTGCACCCGGCGAGGGGACACCTGGGACAAGCTAAGGACGGGAGCCTGCGCTCAGAGCCCTCCGAGTGATTGACAATAAAAACACTGCCCCGGTGCCCATTTTCAGATCCAGACAGCGAGAACGGAGGACTCCAGGGAAAATCCATGTTTTTACAGTTTGTGATATTACTGAGCTTTTCTGGTGCCAATTTTAAAACACTGCTATGACCTCTGGAAAGAAGGAAAACTGCATTTCAGCACGACAATGTAGAAAAGAACAAAAAAAGGAAACGTTATTTTTTTTAGCTTGAAACACTAGTCAGGTTAACAGAAAGGAGCAGAATTCTGGCAAGGACAAGAGCACTCAGACTGAGCCACAACACAGTAATTAGGGCCAGTAGGTCATTAGAGACACAGCTGTATAAACTAGGTGTATAATTAAGTTTCCACACTGCTTTTTCACAACTGTATTTCAGTTTCTTTTGTAATGATCGGTAATTCATTAATTTAAAGAAGCAACAACAGCAGCAGCAAAAAGATGGAAAAATCTCTGACTTGCCAATCAGGTGCCACAAAAGATTACAATTTTGGGGAGGGCTAATTTTGGAAATACGTGTAAGAAGCCTCTCTTTGTCAGCGGGAAGTACAAAGTACCACCTCACAACAACATTCATGAGACGTCACTTGTTGACAAGCTGCCGCGTATGGTTTTCTGGATAAGCATCCCGCATATACGGTTGCGTGGCAATTATAATTCTTGGAGCAGGTGAAATACAAGAAAATGCAAAATTATACACTAGCATGAAACAGTTACAATACCTCATTTCAAACGGAAGCCTAGTGTACAAGTTACAGGGCATTTAAAAGGAGCAACTGCGAGACTTTAATTATAAACTAGTTCCTACCGTACAGTAGTTTAGAAAAATCAGCCGCTTCCAAGCTGGCAATATCCATATATAGCTCTGCTGCTGTTTGAAACAGACAACCTGTAAAGTTATCAACAACAGAAGAGGACCTCATGAAATGCTCAGAGACCCCCACCAAAACCTACTTCTGTCCACTTCATTGATGCCCTAGTTTTCTTTACAAACACTCTGCCTTCAGTTGAGAAACTGAAGAAAAAAGTTTACACGAAGATATTCTGACCCATAGGAGGAATGGGGTGATATGGGTGGAGGAAGCAGACAATAACACAATAAAATACTGCAGCTAAACCCAGGTGGATTAAAACACACAAGCAAAATGGCAAATCTCGTGGCTTTTTAGCCACCTTTCATCAGACAACAAACAACCTGGCATCAGCCACCGGACAATGACATATCGCAGAACAGTTGCTGGATGTACGCAGCCTCTGGCGCTGGCTGGAGGACACAGTGATTCATAAATCCACGTGCAATCCTTTACTCTTGTCACTAAAGCTATAACATGCTATAGCATCATGCTGTAACACCTACACTGCAACATCAGCGTGCAGAAAAAAATGTATAAAAAACACTGCACATGATGTCGATGGCAATTCCTGAGTCTGATTACGGGGACATGGGATACCAGTGAGTTTTAAACTAATTTTAAAAGCTCAGCACAGCCGGTGTACAGACTAGTTGCGTTTAGTTTTTCTTAAAGAGTATTTTTCAGGATGCTTGCTAGTTGTTTAAGGCACTATTTCCAGGACTGCTGCAGGAGAGCTCATTTGTGGGGGCAAGCTGGGAGACAAGGGAAGACATGAGCCGGTGAGGAAATGTGATGTTCCTCCACTACAAGCTGCCCCCATTTAGACCCTTTTCAGATCCCCGTAGACACTGGAAACCTACAACCTGCAATCACAGACATCAGTCATGAACAGAAGGTATAAAAGGCACCTAATTCTGTCAGAAGGAGAACGTCTCTACTACACTGACATCAAAAGGAATGCCATGCACTTATGCTACCAGAGATGTCTAGATTTCAGTGGTGTTTTGTCCTCAAAGAAACAAGCCTGAAATACATGAAAAAGCAAGGGGGGAAATGGCTGTTTGTTACCTCCTTACATGTCAAAGCAGCTGTGTTCAAACTGTATTATAACTTCAGCGCGCCGTAATGAATTTCTAAGGGATTCCAGTGAAATAGATGGTTTATCCCATTCTTTGGAGTGATCTCTTGTAATCCTGCAACACTCCTGAGCTACAATACCTTCCTAACTTCAGTATCCCAAAGGAAGTCATTAGTTATGTTGTAATATCAGCCGGGTGATATTATCACTACAAATATTACCTGTATTGATCTGGAGCCACGTACACATGACTGAAAACCCTGCTTCAGATTAAGACGTGAAAACCTTGCTTGCCAAGAGGTGAGGCACTGCTTTACAACCTCAGATGTGTCAGGCAGGCATTAGAGGCAAAAGGAGTAACTAAGGACGTGGCCAAATAGCTTATTCGGTGGGGTAAAATCTTTAAAAATACCACACTTCCTAAAGGGGCCTTATATTTTCACCCAGGCAGTGCAAGTGTTTTTGGATGAACTGAAGAAAGAGGTGCGTTCTTTCAATGAAAATTCTCCTGGCTATCAAACAAACTTGGGGGGGAAGCTGAAGGGTTGGGGTTTTTTTCCTTAAGGTAAGTTATGTAAATATCAAGCAATATTCCAGATTGTCTTCATGGATACATTCCCATTCCAGAATATATGAATGCAATCTTCCTATTTACTTTAAATCACTTCAGGATACTAGATTAAACTAAATAGAAAACAGACACTCTTGCTCTGGAACAAGGACATCCTCACATGGAGATAATTAGCACCTATTTCGTGTATATGCAGATGTTTATATGGTGCCTTTTTATGACAAAATATCTTCATAAACCATCAGCACATGTGAAGACAGTAAAAGAAGATGAAATTATGCTACCTGCAATCAAAAATTAGCAATGGGAACACTTACAAATTATTTTGATAAGTCCCAAAAAGTGTAGTTTAGTTTTCTTAGTCTCAACTAACAGAGCGCTACGTTGAGGATAAATAAAAACTGAGGTGTGAAAACACTGACTGCATTGACAGGAATAGAATCTCTAGGTTGCCACATTTCAATGTAGATTTGCCTGAGGGAAAAAGATTTCTCCTTTTCATAGCACTGTTGGTCCCCAGTCGTGACCTTCCGTTCCTCCTCGGGACTCCCCCCAGCAGTGCCCGCTCCCCCAGTTGTGCCAGTACAGCTGTTCTGGGGGGGCACACAGCGAGACAGACACCTGGGCTAAAACCAGCCCTTCTTTTGGGGGGGCTCACCCCCAGCACCACGAACGGCTGCACCAGCACAGCTTACGGAGACGGGGCAGTGACAGAGCAGCGGCCGCCCCGTGGGGTCCTGCCTGTCCCACTCCCCATGCAGGATGGCATCAGGAATGACATCCCTGCTCCTTTGGAAAGGACCAAGGTCCACCTGGGCTGTGCACTTTGCCTTCCAGTTTAGAAAATGAGGATTTTTCTATTCAATGACATTTCTTTCCTTGCTCCCCTGCCATAGAGTACGAATGTCATTTGCAGAAGTCTCAGGCCAAAGCCATCGTTGTTGGCTGCCCCAAGAAATGACCCTGCAAGAAGGAGCCTTTCAACCTTACACACGTTCATGTTTGCAGCCTGTGTAGGGTTTACACAAGCATGCAGGGCAAGGAGCCCTGGGGGCAGCTGGGGCAAAGCCCCAACATCCCTCCATCCTTCCTCCCAGCAAGCAGATGGGAACGAGAGCGGGGGGACCTCGTCTCCACAGACCAGAGTGAGACAGGGGAAGGTGATCTCAGGGGACTCAGACCAAGCCAAAGCCCTGGCCCTGACCATCCTTTCCTTGCTGTACTCTGTCTCCTGTATTTTTTCTTGGATTAACATCATTTTACTTATGGGGAAAAAAAAAAGAAAAAAAAAAAGAGAGAGAGAAAAAAACCACATGACTAATTGCCAAAAAAATAAAGTGGCCAGGAAGGAATACGGACTCAGGGGAAAGAGGATGGGACACTGCAGCACCAGAGGAGAAGCTAACCCTCCTGCCCTCTGTCAGCCTCAGCCTACACCTCTGCCGTAACAGCAACTGCCTGAAAATATTTCAGATGAGTGCGGAGGAAAAAGTGATGGCAGAGCATTCGATTCCAGGAAGGTGAAGGATGAGAGTCTCTGATTTAAATACATACGAACATATCCTGCGCTCCCCCTCCTAAGATTTTATTTAATCTTTGCTAAAATCTGCAAAGCTTTTTACTACCCCCGTAAATCGGCTTAGCGTGCTCTGCAGAATACCTGCTGCTACCGCCGGCCACGCAGAGGCGGCCGTGCAAAAGCAAGATACGTTGCAATTGTTCACACCGATGCCCTGAGCTTGTTCCTACTTTACAGAAAGTAAAAATCAAGATCAGCGTCGGCTCATGCCGTCCTCACTCCCATAAAATTCAAAAGGCGATGCAGCAATAACCCAGGGAGAGCGGTGTATTTTTAGGGTGGGATTACGAAACTCGCGCTATGAATTTTAATCTCAGAAATCGTCAGGTTCTTTTATGGGGTTCAGAGGCCTTTCTTCCTGGGAGTTTCGCACACTTCAGTCATTTAACTTTTTTAATCTTCCTACGTTTGGAGAGAGAGGGAAAAATACCCTGCCTGAAACTTTTAGCATTAAAAAAACCCCACAACATTTTTGTCTAACATAATTACTGACAGATTCCAATTGGAAAGCTGTTGGTTTTATTTTAATTTTATTAAAGGAGTGAACAAAGGCTACCCAAGGCACCACAATAAAATTACATTAACTGTAAAATTACATTATTAATTCTTTAATCTCACTTGAGGCCTCAAGCTGTTGCTATGTCCAATTACCCAGCTAACCACCTGTCAGAACTGTAAAGCTAGTTTAACATTACCTCCAGGACAGTTGTGTGCCCTGTGTTCAGTCAGGTCTGCCAGTGAATCGAAGTCCTGCTGACAGTTATCGCAGGTGTAAATTGACTCATCCTCCATGTCTTCATCTTCCTCATTTCTCTCTTCCTGGCTCGTCACACTGTTCCTCTCTTCCAGGGCCCGGCTGTCCTTCGCTTCGCTCTCCAGCTCTCCTCCCAGGCCACCTGCCAACAGCAAGAACATCCTCTAAGTTTGAGAGGTCTGAAAAATAAGAGCTTTAAGAAGGATGTTGCACTTATTAAGATACATTTAATTACAGCCGCTCTCACATTATTCCCGACACCTTTCATTATATTAATGTGGTTTTTATATCATGCGGTGCAACAATTCTCAACTGTATTCTCTGCTGCTTAGTGTGAATCCTGCAACACTCTCTCCTAATCTTCTCTGGTGGGTGTATAGCAGGAGCCTCTAACTCTCTGTCATATAAAGTTGTTAGTGTTTTATCACTTAACCAGATTCTCAAAGCTTTAAAAATTGGCAAGATTAATTACAGCCCGCAAAGAAAAGGCATGTGCTGAATTTTAATTCTCAGTGCTCTCCTCTCCCCACCGCCTCCAAGCCCCAATATTAGTAACAACAAGACAAAAAAACGCTGTAGCTGAAGACCCTCCAAAGCACACGTACACCCCAGGACGTGAGAGGTCCCACTGAACTAACGAGAGGCACTTTGCTGGGCAAATGAGCCTTGCGCCAGGAGCCAACAGCATTGCATCTGACCTTCAGGTCTCTCAGATATTTTTTATCTTCATCTGTGACCAGCACGTGGGCTAGCACAAACATCTTTGCCAAAAAAACCCCACAAGTTTTCATGTGCATTTGTGTCCAAGGAGACCAAGCTCTCTGGCAGCTCCAGAAACACCCAGGTGCAGGAGGGCTGTGCATCCTGAGGCCATGAAGGTGGGTGCTCCATTCACAGGGTGGTGGCTGGCTCTCCACTGGCAGTGGGGTGGGATGCAGGGACCATACCCAGTCCCCCCAGCATGCACTCAGCAGACTGTCACGAGGGATGAGCTTGCAGCCACATCCTTATGACTCCAGGACACCCCCTTGGCCACAGTGGCCACCCTGAAGCCCATCATGCCCCGTGGCTCCGTGCAGCACTGCAGCCAGCCCTCACTTGGATTCTCCAGAGAGGCTGCAGGGGTGAAAATGCCCTTCTAATTCCTTGTTGCCCTCTCAGGAGGGAAAGCATTTGTTGGACACACCGGCCACGCTGACCGGGCTTTGGTGACCATCTGAAACAGAAATGCCCATGCCTCTTCCACACGCATGTCCCACCAACATGGGCCATACAGCTGCAGGTGCCACCATCCCATCTGCCTTCATGAGAACTCGCACGGTCCAAATACACCCTGGGGGTCAGATGGGAACATTTGGGGAATCCTCCAGCAAAGTGAAAGGGAACCACAAGCTCTTCCAGCAGAAGACATTCCCCCACACTGGCTGAGCCCGAAAGCCCAGCAACGCTGGAGGCAGGCAGGAGGGAGATGCCACCTTGTTGGCTTGGGATGCGTCTGGGTTTTAAGCCATTAAGGAAATGCCAGCGAACAGAGAGATGAATTGTTTCTAAAATTAGATCAGCGCCAAAAAGATTAAGGACAACCAACGCTGGGAACATGAAACAGAGCTGAAAAATAAAATTTATTAGAGACGAAAACTGGTTGCCACAAGCACTGCAATTCAGACACACACATTAGTAGGGCTCTGCTACCACTATCCAGCCAAAGCACATTTTATACCATCTTCTGCACCGCGCGCGATAACATCAATCAACCCCTGTAAAACGCTCTGCAGTTTTCCGTGGAGCACTCATAACATGACGTACCCCTCCAATTGCAATGGAAATATTAAAAATCAATGCCTGCTTGTGGCGTATCACAGCATCCCTCTTAGCAATTAACTGATCTGCACGTTTTCAGGTCTTTTTACTGTTAAATTATACATACCCTTCCACTACAAAATTTCCATTAAGGGCTAGATATAAGGTTCGTCTTAACAAATCAGATATGCCACTTACACAGCGGTAATGAATTTAAGGATTTGGTTATAAAAAGTATCACTCACTAAGCTCTCCATATTGTAAGTCATCATCTGTGCTATGTTGATTCAATAAAACGCTGTTTGCTGAACCTTATGCTTTATAGACTCTTCCTTAAATAAAAATATATCGCAATGAACAAACACATGATTCTGGTTCTCTTTATACTACTACTTCGCCAAATAAATTACATTTGATGCTATCCTAACTTTGCTTTCCTTCACACACAATTTAATGCATATATTCAAATTATCACTTCCATTTTGTCATATTTACTTGGCCCACCTTTTTACAGCCTCTCAACCCAGACTGCAATCAAAAACATTTTACCTCATTCAATCTTTTTAAAGCCTGTATGTCCTGCAGTCTTGATAGTTAATAAATCAGAATGTCAACTCTCTGGTTTTATAAGACAGAAACCTATAAAAATAGTCCAAGTATATAAATCTAACCCAAAGAACTGCCACCTGCTTCCATGCTGTCTGCTGACGAACACCTCTGGGAAGCACTCCTGCACTGACTTTGCCACAACCTGAAGTTTTTAGGCAACTTTGGGAAGGTTTAAGGGACCTTCACTAACGATTTTAGCAGAAATATTGTCTTTTGACAGTTAACCTAAAGACCAGCTGATGTGGTGAGCACACTGTGACAAATTCATCCTTGGTTTTACTCCAACACTTCTTGACTACATCAGGGATAAAGCTGTTCGACCGAGTCCAACAATAACAAATAATTTAGCACACTGCTTTAGGAAAAATAAATTGTACAATGTGAGATAAGAAAATAGATTCCCGACTGCAAAGCAAAATTCCAGAAACATTTTTTAATTCCCTGTTGAATGGGAAATCTGATCCTCTAGGCAACTTTTCAAAAGCGTCGTTGCTTGACAGAGTTGTATGTCAAATAACACAACAGTGAATCTTGCATAAATTATTTAGCAAATGCAACATTGCTTTAAAATGAGATTTTTTTTTCTGTCTTCAGCCAGTTGAAGGAATTTTACATGTCTGCCACGCCTCAGTGTTACTTTGAATAACACGCTCTTTTAGATTCTTCTGCCGAGCCACATGCTTGGTGCTTGCCTTCTAGAAACCAAACACCACCAAGAAAAATCTGGGGCGTTTCTTGGTTTTTTGACCTTTGTCTCCACTATTTTGACCACAAGCTGCCAGCGGGGTGTGCGGGGTGCGGGCGGCCCCAGGGAGACACTAGGTCCTCGCCCGGGGGAGCGAAACAGCCAGCGAGCGCCAGGGCCGTGATGGGAATGGGTGGTCCATCCAAGAAGGAAAAGCTTCAAAGGCAGCCCAGCTGCTCCCGCGGTGAGCTCAGTTTCCCTGACGAGGACAGCAGGCCTCAAGCATTCCTCAGGAATTCATTTCTGAGGAGTTCCACTGTAGGAGTTCGCCACTTTACCCTACAATTTTCCCACTGGCAAGAACTGCTGGAGAACCCGGCCCCAGAGCAGAGGGGCAGGACAGGTCCTCGAGGGGTCTGGGTCACCATAGGAGGCCAAGGCACTGCTGGCACCAGGAACAGGTGTGACTTTGAAGCTGGGCCTGGCTCCAAGTGGACACCATCCCACAAAGGGGCTTCTTGGTTGCCAGAGCCAAGTTCTGGAGTCTCCTAAGATCAGTGGCTACCTTACAGCATCGAGCACAGGTATGTGTATTAACTGACACAGCTACTTTTTGAGATGGCCTTGGACATGAGTGAACTTAATTCAACAGTAATTAGTTTCTATCTAGATTGCTAAAAAAAAAAATAACCAAAAATACCTGACCTGTGAGGAATTTGTACAGGGAATGCCTCTGTGAAGGTGGCACAGCACCATGGGTGCACAGCTCCCACCTGGCACCAGGACATTGGTGCACACCACAAGGGTACGGCCAGACTTCAGCAGAAGGAGCTGCTAGCACCACGTCTTGGGATAAATGATTGCTAATGAATTCTAAAGGGGGGTGGGAAAAGCCCCTGCATTTCAAAAATGTTATTCATAATTTTTAAATGAACCTGCCATCTCTAATGATGGCTCTAACAGTTTTCTTGCATGAGTAAGAGAGGTTACAATTTGAGAGATCAGCTTGGAAGTACACCTCACTCTACCCAAAATGTCAGGAAACAGGGTTGGGGGGCTTTTTGTTTTTCTTTTTTTTTTTTTCGAATGCCTCTGTGAAGGTGGCACAGCACCATGGGTGCACAGCTCCCACCTGGCACCAGGACATTGGTGCACACCACAAGGGTACGGCCAGACTTCAGCAGAAGGAGCTGCTAGCACCACGTCTTGGGATAAATGATTGCTAATGAATTCTAAAGGGGGGTGGGAAAAGCCCCTGCATTTCAAATATGTTATTCGTAATTTTTAAATGAACCTGCCATCTCTAATGATGGCTCTAACAGTTTTCTTGCATGAGTAAGAGAGGTTACAATTTGAGAGATCAGCTTGGAAGTACACCTCACTCTACCCAAAATGTCAGGAAACAGGGTTGGGGGGCTTTTTGTTTTTCTTTTTTTTTTTTTCCCCCCCTTTCCCCCTCACCTCCTGTAGCACAGTGGAAGGCCTGCAGGGCTTTACACAAGAAGAATATTTTACCCTATGACCTAAACAATCTGGCCAACAGTCAAGAATATGTTATTCTAATTGCCACTAAAGTTAATGTTGTTAATGACTCTTGGTTTTTCTGTAAAAGCCAGCTTATGCTCTAGAAAGTTACTATTTCAAAGGGGACACATGAAGAACTGGGAGTGTTCCTGCCTGACCTGGTGGTCCAAGGAATGCGGCAAACTTGGCAAAGCTGGAAAAGCCAATCCCCAAAGGTCCTTCTTGAAAGTTGCAGTCAGTAGGAATGCCTTCTGAGCTGTGTTCAAAACAGCTCTGTTACAGGAACAACGCGCTCCTAAAGCCAAATATTTGAAAACAGATTACATGTACCATGTTCAGCTCGGGCCTCGCTGAAGTCAAGAGCGAGTTTCCACTTGCTCGGGTCAGACTGGGATTTACGGCACCGCCACCAGCCCGGGGCTATGGGGGGACCCGAGTGTGGGACCACAGTGCCAGCCCAGCTACAACGGCAGCAGCAAACCACTTTGGGGACTTCAGTTCACCACGCAGGACTGAAAACAAGAAGGTCAGAGCCACACGGGAAGTGAAGCTGATGCCTACCTACAATTTCCACTGAAAGTCATGGAAACGGGTGACATCGAGCCAGAGAAATTAAGAAAGGAACAAACCTCTTAGCCTATTTTTTCAGCTGTGGAATCAAATATGGATAGTTTAAACTTTTTATCTTATCAGCACAATACAGGGCAGGCAAGCCTTTCTGACTTTGTGCCAGTAAATTTTCTGGGGCTTTTCTTTTTTTCTTTTTTTTTTTAAGCCTAAGGACTTTTTAAAGCTGGGATTTATTATTAAACTAGGATTGTTCTTTGGAAGAGAAGGCTCTGGGGAGACCTTATAGCGGCCTTTCAATACCTGAAGGGTGCCTATAGAAGAGCTGGAGGAGGACTCTTTGCCAGGAAGCATAGCGATAGGACAAGGGGAAACGGTTTTAAATTGGAAGAAAAAAGATTCAGATTAGATCTCAGGAAGAAATTTTTTACTATGACGGTGGTGAGACACTGGAACAGGTTGCCCAGGGAAGTTGTGGATGCCCCATCCCTGGAGGGGTTCAAGGCCAGGCTGGATGGGGCCTTGAGCAACCTGGTCTGGTGGGAGGTGTCCCTGCCCAGCGCAGGGGGGTTGGAACTTGATGGTCTTTGAGGTCCCTTCCAACCCAAACCATTCTATGATTCTATGAACACACTATTTAGTGCAGGGTCATGCCTGGCTTTAAATACCTCCCAGTTACAGGGCTTCCACCAAGAGTTGTTCCTTTAGAGTAGGCACAGACTGGTTTAGTGCCAGACAGCCCTCCCTATCACAGCAACCTCGCCGTGCAGAGCCGCGGCCTACACAAAGTTGTGCTGTGCACATCACTACCCGAGCGTGTTACACACACGTGCACAGACACTGTCGAGCTCTCACAGCTGGAAGGGAAGAGAGGGAAAAAGAGGCATCTCTTCATTCCTCTACCTTGGTCCAAAGGAAAACCAGCTAAAAGTCTCACAGAGGGCAATGATAACTCATAGTTTTCCAGAGGTGCGGGACAAGTGATAAAAGTAAAAGAAACTGAAGAAATAAAAGCTAATTGCTGGAGGAATTCCGGGTGCTGGCACACACCTGCTGGGACTCGGAGGAGTCCCGAGGGGTCCCCAGGAGCCCGCCAGGGCTGTGTCCGCCCAGGGGTGCTGCCTTCCTGCCCCCCGGCCGCAGGGCTGCTGCTCAGCCCCCCGGCAAGACAAAAGGAAAGGAAATTTCGTCTGTAATTAGGAAGTGAGAACAAAAGAAACAAATGAGTTAAAGGAAGAGCCTAATCTAAACGTTCATTAGTAAAGGTTTCACTCCGTGTCAAGCGCCAAATCAGTGTGGGGGAGGTCTCTTACTTTTGTGTGGTTTATTACATTTTAGCGTCGTCCCTAGCAAGAGAGTCCAAAGTTCTCTGTCATTTGTGGTCAAAGAAGAATGAAGAGAGGCAAAAAAGCCATGAGTGTTTCAGTAATGAAAACACAAACCTCAGCTGAAATGTCCCCATAGGACAAAAAGTCTTGGCTTTGCTGGGTAACCCCAGTCTGTGGCTCTTCAACATTTCAAAACCCACCTCTTTCAAACACTTGCACCTTGAACACAGGTCTACGTGTGTGCTACCTCCCAGTGGGCCAGGGCCCTAATGTGAGCTGCTGTCACCACTGCCACCATACCCACACAGAGCAGCCAAAATCCCACTCTGGCCAAGTAAACCCTGTCAGAGAGAACAGATAGCATCCCAGCTCTAGGACCAGGTATCAAAGGCAGCTCCTTCCGCACATCAAAAGCAAGCAGGTCTTTCACAGCATCAAACCACACGGGGTAAAAAATAAAAATAAAATAAATTTAAAAAAGGTGCTTAGCTAAAAAACAAAGAGCCAGAAAGAACAACACCTGAAATGCCATGGTATACTCATGCAACCTCAAATTAGAGGGGATGACTAGATGAGAGTGCGGAGTGGGTGAAGCACCGACCGCACACAGTCCTGTCGAGGCTCGGTCACCACAAAAGGCTCCTCGCAGGCTTTCGAAGAGATCCGTGCATCAGATCTTGCCTTCCCCCAACGAAGGGGAAAAACAATCATAATACCAAAAAAAAATTATTTGATCCAGCACGTAGTTAATGGTGTTGGCCTCCTAAGACTTACAACTTAATAAAATTGATCTCGCTGCAGTACTGTAATGAAGAACAGTAGGATAAGGCTACCCTTGAACCATGAAAATTGTATATTGTTACCTCCTCGTGCCCTCCTAGGGCTACGGCTGCTGCAGCCTCTCCAAGCTGTCATTTGTCTGGCTCTGACCGCAGACTCCACCGACAAGCGGCAACGGTGGCTACGAGAGCTTCTTTGGGAAAGGCAAGGGAAGGAGGAGAGTGCTCAGTGCTAGGTATCTCTCTGGATAATAACCCACGGGATAAAAACACACATTATACTAATAATGCAGTTTGGTGCGAAGCGTGTTAACAATAAAAGATACAAAATTCAGAGACTTTAGGAAGTGCATATTATAGCATTTCACAACAAACTCCTATTACACACCAGTACGTATTAAATCACAATACAGTGGACACGGACAGTTTTCATCATTCTTCTTTTAGCTCAGCAAAGAAAAAGTATTAAGGAAGGGTACTGCACCTCCTTCTACACATGCTTTAAGAGAAAGGGGTTCCAAGCCAAACGCCCAGTAACAACCAGCTAACTGCTACTGGTGCCCGCCACGCACAGAACGGAGAACGCGTGCCACCCATTGCCTCGCAGCAACAGAAAATGCTCAGAGGGCTGGAGCATCTCTCCTTTGAGAACAGGCTGAGAGAGTTGGGGTTGTTCAGTCTGGAGAAGGCTCCAGGGAGACCTTATAGCCCCTTCCAGTACCTGAAGGGAGCTACAGGAGAGATGGGGAGGGACTCTTTGCCAGGGAGTGTAGCGATAGGACGAGGGGTAATGGCTTTAAACTGAAAGAGGGAAGAGTTAGAAAGAAATTCTTTGCTGTGAGGGTGGTGAGACACTGGAACAGGTCGCCCAGAGAAGCTGTGGCTGCCCCATCCCTGGAGGGGTTCAAGGCCAGGCTGGATGGGGCCTGGAGCAACCTGGTCTGGTGGGAGGTGTCCCTGCCCAGGGCAGGGGGCTTGGAACTAGGTGATTTCTAAAGTCCCTTCCAACTCTAACCATTCTATGATTCTATGATCCTTTATTCAACATGCTAGAGAAACCTTTTATTAAATGCTGCTAATTTTTTTATTGATCAAACTGTGAGCCATTTCATTTTCCATTATAGCAGAAATCTCCTATAGGAGCATTCAGATTAAGTTTCTTTATTCTGTCTCTAGTAACATGTCACTTTTAATCAGTTTTTAGTTTCATTATTGCTTAAAAATTAGAAAGCAGTTTCTCTGTTCTTTATTGCTTTTTTTTAAGTTTAGTTACTGAGGGGTTATTAAACGTGGAAAATTTACAGACAAGCGTAACGTGCTAAATAAATTCCTCACTGTCTCTAACCAACTTTAACATTAGCTTTTTTTATAATTTTTAGGTTTATTTTCACTGAAAGACTGCTTGTAATTATTACTCGTGTTCTCCCCAAACACTTATGTTACTAAAGTGTGAAATGTCTTCTAACACAAAGACAGTTCTCTGGGAAGTAATTACAAAAATGCATTCAGGGGCAATAATTTTATATTAACTGTCAGCAGCATACATCTTCTGAAAAGGCACTTGTTATGAAGGAATTATTTGTGTGGAATTTGAAGGCACTGAAGGCGAAGGAAAACTGCAGAAACGCATTAAACTGAAACTCCAGCTCCCTCATCAAGGGTCAGTTTATGTTTAAATCATTACCTTGAAGGCAACCCCACACCTTCCACAGAGTCTATTAGAAAGACAATTTCAATTTATGCACAAATTGGACACAGTTTCCACTTTTCTGTTTGGAACAATTTACACCCCCTTTTTAAGGAAATTTCTGAGCAGCTAATCAAAAAGATACATCTGAAAATTATGGGCTTCTATTAACCTTTCACTGATGGCACTAAAAATACTTGCTAATGATTTATGGGTAGTAACAAAAAGAGTGGCCTCAAAACTGACCAGGCACATTAGAAAGATATCTGTGTCTGTAACGGATACAAGACAAGATTTAATGAACATTTTATAGCAACTTTTAGCCTGTGGGCTAATCCTTCAGTCCAGGAAGGCAAAATAACTCAGTGAAATTAAAAATTAAAAAAAAAGTGAAACCCAGCAATAGTGATTAAGCATCACAGCACTTTAAAAGTGTTTTTTTTAAAAATCAGATAAGGAAATCATAAAAACACCACCCAACAGTAAAATTTCCTCTTAATCGTACCTTCAGGTAATGTTTCAGCCTTTCTAGAGCTTTTACTAAAATGATTTAGATGTTACTATGCTATACAACAAATGCATTTATACACCGAAAAGCAGACAAAGAGCTAAGTTATTATTATTTATTTGCATGCAAGCAGCAGTGGGATTGTACTTTATAGTGTTAACAGCACAGAGTGTTTATCAGCTCTTCAGCGTTTGGCAACTGGTTTCACAGTATAAATAGGGGATGTAAACACTTCCCCACCACAAAAAGCACAAAAAGTGGATTTTAGAGAACGCAACCAAAGGCAGAGCAGAGCAGCTCGGGTGGTTACTCAAACAGACCCGACTGCAGGGCTCTCCCCAGGTCCTGCCCTCGGTCCCCCCGGGGAACCCCGGCAGGATGCTCTCCCACCCCACTGCAAGGAGACACTGGGGTCTCCTCCTTGGAAAGGATGGGCTCAAAATCCCCAAGGGAAGGTTTTGGTGGGCTACAGTGGGAGCAAAAAGTGACAGTCCTAGAAGGGACATCGTGCTTTCTACCACGGCTCCGTTTCTGCTCCGTTTGCTACCAGGGATATTCCACATCCAAGCAGAGACAACAGCTACCACCACTTTTTCACAGTATCACCTCACACTTCTTTCCCATGTCAGACAGCGATTTGCTTTGTAGATCTCTGTGGCATTCCAATCACACAGTGTGTTTGCACACAGCTATCCAAACTTCTCCGCTGTCACCCGCGGAAAACTCCCATCCACTCGCTCAAGACATCCATCTGGTAGTTGTGCAATGGATTATCTGGCCCTGGAAACAAGATCTTAGTGTCCACTTCCAGATTCTTAAGGTGCATCTGAATGGGAGTAGCTGCCACCTCCAGTTCTGATAATGAGGTTCAAATCAAAACTGATCTAAAATTCACTTATATGCACGAGGGAATTAGTACGCAGCAAGTATTAACTTCAAAGTGAAGTGCACTTCTTCATAAAAGTGGGCTTTCAGTCTTTGACATGCAACTGTTAAATAATACTGGGTTTTATTAGATTACGAGGCCATGTAAATTTTCAGCACAAAACCAGCACTTTAATTTTATTTAGGTATACGGATGTTTTAGTAATGCTCAACTTACTATTTTTCAATTCTCTGTTGAAGACAAGTGCCCTGTTTCCAGTATTCCATGGAATCTCACTCTTACCTAACACAGGAGATCTTAATCACATTTTAATTCATAGGCATGACAAGAAACTTCTTTTTTCTTTTAAGGAAATGGTGTGAATTTATTTATATTTTTTTTCACTTTAAGGTAAAGCCAGATAGCTGTAAAACTTAAATCTATAGCTCCCTGAGCAGACAGAAAATTTGGAAGGTTTAATAAAATTCACATGTGGCTTGTTATTGCAGCTGCGTATCAAATGCAAAAATAAGGTATTGACTGGTTCTGCTCAGAATAGCAGCTGCTGGAATTCATTATTAAAATAAACCTGTTGATTTTTGAAGAGAGAAAAATTACAGATGATGTAATTTACCAGAAGTGACAAATGTGACTACGTATCTCCACGTTTGAACGCCCTTTGCCTAATTCAAACCGCAGATTCCTTTGTTGTTCCCTCTGTAAGGTCCAGGGCTTTGAATTGTCCTTTCCGCAGGTAAGTTGTGGCCCCCAGAAGATTCCTGTCCCCGGCGTGTAACCGCCTGCGGTGTACGCACAGGGCAGCAAGATGCAGCAGGAAAGCAGAGCGAGGCCTCAATGCAAAACACCCTCTCATGTCCCTGAATATATTTCTCTTCAAAATGCACTTTTCCCATGCTTCTGGCATAGATTTGTTTAAAAACCATGCTGAAAAGGAGTGCCCTTCACAGTCCGAACCTGTAGCATCCTATAGGTAGCATTTGCATTCATCCTTTTGTATCTATAAAAACCCCAAAACTGAGAAGGAAAGAGACATAACACTCTGCAAACCATCAGGAACCATGGGGTGGAATCCATACAAAGGGAAAACAGAGGGAAAAACATATTTGGGCAGGAAGAAAACTACACTTAGGCAAATTAGAGAAAGCAATAATTATTTCACTGACCTTCTCATGGGTCTTGGTGTGCTCAGAACCTGCCTGGGTTGTTTTCCAGCAGGAATAACAAATGTGCAGCTGAAGGAGCATAGAAGGGACCCACTTCTGCAATAACTGTGCCTGGAAGTCTTCAAAACTGTGATTAAAGAGCTGAAAGGTTTCTGTGGGGACGGGTTCATTAAGTTATTAGCTTCTTGGGTAAAACTCCTCTTTATACCCAGGGTATGGAGGGTTGGACCTGGACCGTAACCTAGTTGTGGGTTTTGCAGTCTGATCAAATACCAAACATCGTCTTGGAGGGAAAAAAGCTCACTGATTTTCTCTCTACAGATCTGGTTTGCTTTGGAAAAAAAGGTTCTTCAGATGCACTGAGGAATAACCCACGTTCTCCCAAATGTAAGCTCATGTCTCTCTGCTCCCAGTTTCTGCTGCACAGGAGCCCTCCAAGCTCGGCACAGCTGGCAAAATGAGCAGAAATTGGGAAAACTGGTACCTTACACTGCTCCAGCTGGAGGGGACATCTGCAGGCAGCACAAGTGATTTAGGAGCTGAATACCCACTGAATGGCAAGGGACTGTGGCAAAACCCCACAAAATTGGAAATTAATGAGAGTTAGGCACCCACGTGCCTAAATGGCTCCAGAAAAGTAGGACTTACAATCTTTCAGAAATGTTACCCCCAGGTCTCATTACTCATGTGCATCTCGGCATGACCAGCCCCAGGCTGGGCACGATGTCCTGATGCAGGTACCCAGAGCACAGCAAAAGAATTCAGTTGCCTTTTTTTCCACATTCATTAAGCTAAGAAGATTCTTAACCAGAAAAGAGAGGAAAGTCTGTAAATCTCGTGTTTTGCAGGATGGGAAAGGGTTTTTAACACCTCTTGCCCAGCAGATACACCGAGGAGGTTAACGCAAGCCAACAGGGAAACCAAATTTGCAGAACAACTCAAAAAGTTTCCTGCCATTTTCTGCTCATTCCCTCTTCCCAAGTTTTAAAGCATGACGTGATTTTTGGGCTGCGGGCTCAGTTATATTTCAGTTTGTGTTTAACACAAGCTCAGACGCAGAAATTAACGTACCTCAAATTTCCTTTCTCATTTCTTTCCTTAATACCAAACTCTGAAGTCCTACACGTTTCACTTGACAAAGCCATTAATTCAGTAATTTCACATAATTAAATCGAGCAAAGCAGAGTATTTAAATTGGAGCTAAGTGAAATATACTTCTGCGCAGCTCATGCTGTTAGAATTGTGCTGCATGCTATTCTGCTGCTGCTCATTTATTAATTTGGGATCGGCTGAAACGTGACACCGCGTAATAAGGAATGCGGTGCCTTCAATAGAATTAGAAATTAAATAAAAAATAATTACCAAAAAAAAAAAATCATAGAGGACAGTGAATCAAGCACCAAATGAAAGAAGTTAATCCCTCTGAATGAGCCCTCAGCAGAGCACTTCTGCACCCAGCTGAAACCTGCACCCAGGTTAGTACTTTCCCTGCGATAACTAATTTCTGGCAAGAGGTTTTCAGCTGTTTATCCCTGGACTAAGCCGGGAGCTGCAGCAGTTCTCCAGCACAGTGATAACACTTTCTCCTAATATCTTCCTGCATCCTTTCTTCTAGCCCTAAATGGTAAATAAAGTGTGAAAGGACATTTAAAAGAGCTAAAGTGACTTTAAAGTCTTGTCTCCCTCAGCGCTTCCCTCCTTGGGCAGGTCCCAAGTGCCAGAGCAGGAGACAGCCATCTGGGACAGCCAGAGAACTGGCAGAGCCCTGGGATCTGCCACGAGAAGGATGATAATGCATGGTAAAGAACAAATGGACAGATAAAACCCTAGTTTGGGATTTTTGCTGGCAAATGAGTAATAAAGGGGAAGAAGTTAAGATGGCAAATAATACAAGTAGCGGAAATATTTCATGTAATTAACAAAAGTCTCTCCAGAATATAGTGCTGATTTTTTTCCTTTCGATCAGTGCTTTCTGCTTCTCAAGTTTCTTATGAACTACCTTAATTGGGCTCTCCCAGACATACTGAAAGTTCCTCCACTTCTCCCTCGACCTCAGAGGACACCTGTGAAAGGCTCAGCTCTGGACTGCTCATGACAACCCTCACCAGATACAGCTTGTAATGACCTCCCCCCACTAACGAAAAAAGGGGGGTAAGGGCCCAGATATTGTCACTGTTGTAATTAAGCCTGTGAGGAGTTTAGTTGGAGAGAAATTAGATTTATTTACACACTGCTTTGTTGCTGATGAAGCACGAGCTATTTGGGAGAACTTCTAATTAACCCTAATTTAGTTGATACTCTCTTTAGCAGAAGGGCCCAGATATTGTCACTGTTGTAATTAAGCCTGTGAGGAGTTTAGTTGGAGAGAAATTAGATTTATTTACACACTGCTTTGTTGCTGATGAAGCACGAGCTATTTGGGAGAACTTCTAATTAACCCTAATTTAGTTGATACTCTCTTTAGCAGCCCCATTCCCTGTGTACTTTGCACTAGGTATAAAGTAGTAATAATAACAAATAATCCATTTTTTAAAAAGGCACGTTTCTTTGCAGGGGTTCAGCCTCAATTTTTTTTCCTTAAATTATTGAATTTGCATTTTAGTTGCTGACAAATGGTTAGATGTATATTTGAGAACTTCATCCTGCAAAACAGCTTCCTCACGGCCACCGCCCCCACAGCCCCACACCGCCCCTCTCCCACCAGCCCCATGGAAAGAGGGGTTGGGGTTTGCTTTGGACCCTTCCACCCACTTTACAGCAAGGAGTCTATTTTTAAAGCGCTTCCACTTCCTACATCTTTGGTCAATTAGGCAGTCTGGCCACAACGTTCATTAACCAGATATAGTTTTAAAATATTTCATTACAGTACCGAGCTAAAAATCACTTAACTCTTCTGATGTGTTTTCTCATTTAATAGTTCACTGATGGCTCCACCACACTTCCAGCGCCTGTGGTGTATCTGTGGGTTTCTCAGAAAGCTATTTAAAATACAACAGGTTTACAACCTCAGTATATTAAAAAGCCCTAAAAATTCACCAGTTTTTATAAGCCGTTTTGGAGGAAGAGCGACACCAATTCTTATTTCAATTTCACACACAAAATGCCATCAACACCGAGCACCGTTTTTTGGAAGTAAGGGTGAAAAATGAAGGATAATTTAGTTCTGTGACACAGAAGCATCTACCCTTGATTGTCACAACACAAACCCAGAGATGCAAAGAGCATTTGCAGAGGTGATAGGGCTCATGTCTTCAGCACTGCAGCTGTCTACACTCATAATATATAAAGAAAAAATTAAGAAAAAACGTGGATTTCTGCAACATCCTTTCCAGAAAATGTTTTACCAACCTGGCTATTAGCTAACTTGTGCAAGATATCAGCCTGAAATTCACCTTGATCAGAAAAAGTACACTTATACTGCACAACCTTTTTTTCATAAGAATATAGACTAAATGCTCCTCTCAGTTATTCCTGCCGAACCCCGATAATTTTGTATATGCTTTCTGGATGTTCCTGTGGAAATATGGCAATAAATGTATTTTATTTAATATGATCAAGGAAGAGAAGCCACGAGCTTTTTATGCAGAACGTTTCTCATTGATTGAACAGGATAAATGGTCACCTGGACTCATGGGCTAAACGGAAAGAGCACAATATGAACTACTATCAGAGTTTAAGTTCCAAGTTTCCTCAATTTCTATATGGGAGACACATTCTGTACAAATTAATAACAGCGTTACAAAACGACTGGTTTTCTGGGAATATAACCTACTTGATTAAATCAACAATGCAAAATGGAAGCCTTCCCTATCGACACTGAAAGAAGAATGACAAACATACATCTTTTTTGAACATTGTCAAAATCACACCGAGGAAAACTTCAATTCAGAACTTTGTCTTCAAAATTGCCCAGTATAAAATGATTTTGAGATTTTTAAAGGAACTTCAAAGTAAGGAAAAGGGCAATGATCTTTCTGTTGCTACAGTTGTCTCTCCTTGATGTGTCAACAAGAGCAGCTTGGCATAGACCTTCTTGGGAGAAGGCTAATTCAAGTCCGAGTTACACATTTCTTTTAACAAAAACCATAAGTGAAATCAAGTAAAGATGGAACTAATCAGTCCGTCAAAACAATACATTTATGAACTGCGAAAAGATCTGATTTAAGTCTTTGGATAAGAAATAGTTCTCCAATTTTCTTTCTTTGGATGAAAATAACTGCAGTCTCCATTTGTGTTCACTTATCTGACAAAATTAGGGCACAGGAATTTAGTGGCATTTAATTTAAGTTTCCTATAGCCCCCATCCAAGCTAAATAATACTAATAAGCACAAGTCTACACCATGCCCAGCTCCAAGTGCTCTGAACCTCCTCTCAATTAAACCAGACCCAACCAATTTAAGTTTCAGACCATTGTTGGAGGACGTTTCCCTGCCAGGCTGCTTCAGTTGGCCCCAGCTCACCACGCACACACAGGGGCACATGACCAGTAAGCACCTTCCCACCATACCCCTCTCAAATTGGGAATTCTCCCTAGCTTTGGTTCAAACGACAGACAGAGCCTTAAAACACACACACACTATGCAGAGAGCCTCACCTTGCCAGAGGTTTTCTTTATCCAAGCAAATGCTTCCAACCAAGAGGGAAGAAATTTGCCTTCAGGGTGCCTCCATTTTACACTAGCAAATAACTCATTCAGAAATAACGTAGCTTTACAGCATTAAGGAGTTTAGAGGGGAAAGTGTGGGATGAAGGGGGATGTGAAATCCCACCATCCCACCGCAAGGAAAAGTGCCGAATTCTGAGTTTTCCTTTTGGAGTTTTGATGAGTTTATTAAGAAAACGTTAACAGTGGAGTCACTAACTAGGATGCTCAAGTTTAAGAAAAAGCATGTTTTCTTTAGTTATAATGACGCAATAAAATTTCACAGCTCTCAATAGCACCTTTTGGGTTTGAAACACAAAAGTAATACTTGCATATCAGTTTATTTGTAAAACGTAAACTTCTCCCTGCTGCAGGAGCCTGGAATACGAGAGCTCAGAGTTGTGGCTCTTCCCTCTTCTGAAGAAAAATAAGCCTTTCCTCAGACAGTTTCAATCCATCAACAAAGGTGCCAAACGTCCCATATCTAGAAAATTATGTCAGGAAGATATATTGCATGGATTCACTTCAAATGCATCAAAGAGTGGTTATTTTCAGCCAAATTACAATGCTGCTGTTTAAATACCACTAAGGTGAAGGAGTCCTTTATCTGTACTGCCAACTTATCCTCAAGGAAATGCCAAGCTAAAATGCGTACGTCTAAATCCACACATTGTTCAGCAGAATTCAGAGTAATGTCGTTCTGACTTACGTGTTTACATTTTTATTGCTAATTGATTTACCCCTTCTGAAGGAGATGCCACGAACAGGAGGCGTCCCCTTCCTTCTCCCCTTACCCCCGTGCTCCAGCTTCATTACAACCCCAGCGCTGTTGCCAAAATGAGAGATTGCCTCATTTTTGGTACCGTGCCCTTGAAGGCATCTTATTAGAAAAGACCATTTCTTAATTAACATTTTTGATCTTTAATCTATTACACATCCCTTTAATCCCATACGGAGGAGCTTTTGGCCCACTTCCGCGGCGTGGCGGTGGGAGGCAATAGGCTGGCAATTTGTGCTGAGGGCTCTCTCCCAGCTGGGCTCCGGTGCGACCAGCTGCAGGGCTGGTTCTGCTCTCGCTGGTCAGCCGCAGACATTCGCATTTATTATTTTATTGCCTTTTTTTTTTTTTTTTTTTAAAATTTTTTGCCAGACTCTTTGATTCCCTTTCTGGTTCTTCTCAGGGTTTCCAAGTTTCAGGCACTTCTCTAAACCCCCTCTAATGTTTTCAACAGGAGAACATGCCAATCTCCTCCTACATCCTAAGCCTCACCAAGAGGTAAAAGCTTCCCATCACGTAAGTCTAAGTTAAAAACCAGCTACAGAGTCGTGCCCCACAGCAGGAGCCAGAGGGGCATTCAGGAAAAACAAAGTGTTCAAATACTTAACACTTTCACACAACATTCTCCAATTCAAAACATTTTTGTAATCACAAAGTGCAATATTTCATCAAAAAGTCAGGAGTTTCATCATTCTCCTTGCCGGGAGATACCAATAATTTTTCCATAGAAAAAAATCAGATGGCTTTCTTTTTTTTTTTTTTTGTCTTTTTTTTTTTTTTTTTTGTAATAAAGACTTTAGAGAGGCCACCGCTCAACGTTAAAGACAACAGGCAAGAACAGCAAGCTGGCGGATGAGCTCAGACTTCAGCAAGTGGCTGACAAGTTCTTAAAATAACCAGCAAAAACTCTAAGTGGGAGATTTAGTCGATCACCAACATGTGAAGTGTTAAGGAAAGTACGATGTTAAGTCCCTTACATCATTTTACTTGCAAATAATTACAGCAATTACAATGTGCTAACTGGCAATTAACATTACAGGCTTCACAACTCACCAGAATTTTTTAAAACACGCTGTGGCCCTATGTAAATTGTCTCTTTGGTACTTCTGATTTGGTGGCTGTATGAGCTAATGGCTACACATTAGCTCAGCAGATCTCGGAACAGAATTGTCCACGTGCCAGATAATTTAATTAGAGGCTTGATCTTGTCAGAGCTTTATGCAACACAGACAGTGTTTCCAAGCAAAGTGTACGGCTTGGTTTTTTTTTCCTTTCTCTTTAGGGTTTTGTGACTGTCTAATAATTTCTACAAATGAATGCCAAAGCCATCCACATAAAAAAGGAGGCATGGCTACTATAAAACACACAAATAGGCAGGCATTTCAGTCCCAAGTGTGAGGAATTCAAAAATATGTAGAGCAAGAGGCATGGAGTACCTCTTCCACGCACACCCCAATCTACTGCCAGGTCTCTGCACACATCTATTAAATCTACATCGCGCTGTTACTCAGCCCCGAAAAAGACAAAGGTCACTTGTCTCCAAGTGAGAGCCATAGGGTATCTCAAATCTCATTATAAATGGTCCCATTTAACAGTTTTCTCATTTGAATTTATACACAACAAATACAAGATTATGAGATGAGCTTGGTTTATTTTGACAATGACATCGTAATTCCTTACTGCGAGACCAGAAAAAGGCTACTTTAGACACTAAATGACAGAAATACAAACATACCTTCTATTAGGGGAAATTATAGGCTATATTAACTTTTAAAAAACCTTTTTTTAGTAAGTATTTGGCTTCAATTTCTGTTGTCTACACATTCTTATGCTACAGTAACCTTACTTGTACTCTTGGTCTACGATAAGCTTAACAGTTCAAGACAATTTAACCAAAAATACGGCAGTAATGGTTACAGAAACTTTTACAAGTCAGGTCAATGTTGAGTAAGACCCACTAGAGGTCCCTTCCAACCCAAATGATTCTGGTTTCCTGTACTGAATAAGCAAAGATTATTTGGGCAAAGCATCATACATTTCATGCAGTTCTTCGCTGCAGTTTCATATCAACATTCTTACTCAGCCCAGAAAACAAAGCAGCGGAGCTTGTTTATTCCATTTGTTTTTCTTCTTTTACAACCTTGTTTATAAAACCCCATTCTCAGAATTGGCACAATTTGTTGTTTCGTTTTTTTCCTCAAGAAGAATGATTACTGGGGATCCACCACTGTGGCATTATTTTTTATTGATTTTTCTCATTTAAGCAACAGGCCAACGTAATGTATTCTGTTATTCCTGTTTTACATTGATTCAGGCTGGGAGTTTTGAGCTACCAGTTACAACTGCAACGTGTAAACCGGTCGAAGGAGAACATCAGTTTCCGTGAAAGCCAAAGAAATTGTTCACCAGGAGACTCTCCTTCAGCTGCTCAGCTCTCTGACTTCACAAAGGCAAACCCCCTTGCAATGCCTTCCTACAGCCACACAGTTCCAGCTTCCCTGGCCCCTACCAAAGGGCCAAAGCAGACTTGGAAAAGCAAAGCCACTGACCTGCAGAAACCACTCAAAGGAAGACAGGCTGGCAAGTAGCCATCCATCCCGGGGCCAGAGCCACAGCCCTCTGGGAAGGTCAACCTGCAGCATGGTGCACACTGCATGATGTGGAGAAAAGTAGTATAGACACAGGGCACAAGGAATACTTTCTACTAGGTTGGGAGGTCTAATTAGCATTTGTAAAGTGCTTTGAGATCCTACACAAAAATATTTATTGAAATAAACTCTAGAAAGCACAGTTTGCCTGGCCAGTCAGTCTGCTTCTGTCCTCAAATCTGCAGGAGATTAGCAAACCCAGAGCGCAGCAGAACAAATTAGAGAAGAGAAGGATTTATGAGGTCATCTTATCCATCCCTCTGCTAATGTAAGGACCATTCCTACAGTGTATTTTCAAGTGCTTTGTCCAGTACAGTTTGCAAATGACTGAAGTGATGAGAGATAACACCAGAGTCTATTAGATCCACTACCGGGAAATGTCTCCTGATATCCAGCCTACCATCTCCTTTGCTTTACTTTAGCCCATTACTGCTACAGATACAATACTACAACAGATACAATTTTCATCCCAAAAACACAGCCATTTGCTTGGGCAGCAAAAGAGAAGAAGGCAGCATCACTGAAAAGAAACACAGGAAGGGAGAGCAGGAGCGTGAAGAAGATGGGACGGTGCTATGCTATACCTTGCTCCTCTCCAGCAATCCCTCCAGCTCAAGGGCAGCGTCCTTCACTGGGACGTTCTCACCAGAAGGAGATCTGAACGCTACCAAGGGATGGAGACTCACGGCCAGGCTGGGGCTGTGACCCTGCAGAATCCTCCCCTTTACAGATGCTGCTTGTAGCTATCATGGGGACCTGGCTTTAGGTACGGAGAAGCTCAGACACACAGCAATACACCACGCTCACTCAGCTTCTCTTAAGCAGATGGGCTTCCAGCAGACACTGTCTTTAAAGAGCCAGGGAACGGGTGGGTGATGGGGTAGGGGGAGTACTTGATAGCTCACTTTGAAACAAGCTTTTCTTTCCTCCCCTCTTTTACCATGGAAATTAATTCTCCTCCTCTGTGCTATTGCTGTAATTTTCCCAATTAACATTTTTAATAGTAAGTATTTTCTAAGAAATGCCGCAATACACAGGTGTGTGCTTCTAATTTAAATACTGACACCCATGCTGTGTTCACATCTGAAGATCGCTCCTTCTTGCCGAAGATGCCCTCCCCAAACAAGAGGGGAACACCTATGGTGCCGCACCACCGGAGAGGCCCCGGTGGATTCGCAGGGCGGCTGTTTCCATGACAGATGCACGTGTCGGTGCTGCGCCGCGCCACACACAACAAGGAATCTCAGGTTTTATACTTCTCCTTTCCCTGAAGGTGCTACAGCTGTGGGATGTTGGACCTCAGGGAGCCCCAGGGACCCCTGTCACTCCAGCCAGCAGCTTCCTTCAGCAGCCCCGGAGCGCTGGAGCAGAGGCTTGCTCCCAGGAAGCCCTCACCCCTGCAGATGCAGAGTTGTGCTGTGAGCTCCTCCAAACAGAGTAATGTGGGAAGGGTTTATAATTACTCGCCTTACCAACACCACAGAATGGTTAGAGTTGGAAAGGACCTTAAAGATCATCAAGTTCCAGCCCCCCTGCCCTGGGCAGGGACACCTCCCACCAGACCAGGTTGCTCCAAGCCCCATCCAGCCTGGCCTTGAACCCCTCCAGGGATGGGGCAGCCACAGCATCTCTGGGCAACCTGTTCCAGTGCCTCACCACCCTAACAGCAAAGAATTTCTTTCTAGAATCTAATCTACATCTTCCTTCTTTCAGTTTAAAACCATTACCCCTCGTCGTATCACTACAATATAATTGGCTGAGTATAACCCCTGTATATTTTATGTTGGTATCGGAATCAATATTGGTTCTTTAGTATTATTAATGTTAATTATTTTGTAGTATTCTATTAAATCTGTTTATATTTTAGCTCTTGGGTTTCCTTGTGTTTCTCAGTTCCCCCTCCTGGATGGGAAGAGGTAATCAGGTGGTAATTGTCTAAATGACAATAAATTGTTGTGGGTTCTTCAAACCATAGCATCCTGACACAGTCCATTCCCAGCAGGTTGTGCAGCTGGAGCAGAACCAGCATGGGGTCTGTGGGAGCTGCCAGGGGCACATGGGCAGAAGCAGGGATAGCCCTGGGTACTGTGAGACCACAGGGAATGGGGTGCCACAAGGATGGTGGCCTTGGTGGGCACCAGGTAGTGGACCGTGCTGGGTTGTGCAAGCCTAGAGCGCTGGCAGAAGGCTGAGGGGACAACAAACTGTGTGACTGAAACAGGGACCTTCCCAAAAAGGGAAAGGTCAGGAAGGATAAAACATTTTCTGTAGCTTATCTGAATAAACAGAAAAGGAGGGAAAAAAAAGTTAACACACGAATACTTTCAGGAGCAAGTCTCCATTTGCTTCATGAGAGCCGGGCTTTCTTATCCTTTTTGTTCCTTTGGCAACCAAAATTAAACCCAACCCTACAAAAACAGTGAGAGGAAAACAAACACTCAACATTTTGGGGGCAGACAGCAGCAGCATTGGGATCAGAAGACCAGTGGTGGGGAAGAGCACAGGGAACAGCCAGGAGGGAACAGGCAGGGAGAGCCACGAGTAGCAGAGATGGCCTTAAAAATGTCCCAGCACCAACTTTGAGAGCCCTGAGTGAAAATAAGCCTCCAAACTGCATCAAGATGTTCCTCCTCTGAAGATACCAAGTGAAAATTATGATTTACATAGCTGGGAGAGGCCATGCAAAAAGGGGAAAAGGAGTGACCACAGGGTGGTTTTCTCTTATTTTGTGGTTTGTTTCTCAAAAGTTGCTGCTTCCCCTTTTTTTTTTTCCTCCTTGAAGGAGGGAAACTTTAAAAGAAATCACAGAAGGCAATTAAAAATCTAAAGCAGCGTACTGTATAGAACAAGCACGTGGGAAAACTTAATGGCAATACATCAAATGTCTGTGTCCTAAAATGTTACGTTGGTTGGTGGGTTTTTTGCCATGCTGTGCTCTGTTAACATGCCCCTTGCAGACGTGCCCAGTGGCTGCAGCGAGCTCGGTGGCTGGGACAGGGGACCCGGAGCCACTGGGGGAAGAAGGGAGGAAATACCAACCTGTAATTTATTTTCATGATTTCTGGAATGTTATAAATGGATGAGACTAATGTTGTATGCTAATAGATGGCTGGGCACTGGCATTGGAGAGGTCCTTCCCGCCCTGAACGCTGTGAAGATCCTCCTGTGTTCTGCAAACACACATGCACCAAGGGTCCACGGTCCCCTATTTCCCTAACTCTTTTCTTGATCAGTGTCATAACTCAAAGCTGCACACAGAAATAAGATACCTTCAGTTACCTCAGAAGCAGACACACAAAAAAATGAGGCTTTTAGGTCTGCAGGCTCCTAAGGAGAAGACGGAATCTGCTCTGTTTGCCCCAGACAATTCAGCCAAGCTTCCCCAGGGCCTCCCAGCCAGGCTAATGAGAAACTCCCCGGCAACCCCCATGTAAAATGCTTTCATAGGTCTTTAAAATGCCTTAAATTCTCTATATATTTAGTAAGATTTTTGTACTTCTTTAAGATGTCCCTTGTTGGTCCTCAAGATAATACTCTCGTGACGTATTACAACAGCAATGCAGGATTGCAAAGCAAGGGTCCAGCCCGACAAATACTGAATCTTCTTTTTCCTCTGGGCTTTGAAGGAGCAGAAAACCCTTTGGCAAAGCAGAGGTGGGTGCTTGCCCGGCCCCCCCAGCAGCCCTGCTCAGCCCACTCTCCCTAATGCTTGGGGGTGAGATAGATGGGCTTCCAGGGCTGCACTTGCTGTTGAGAGGGAAAAGCAGGGAGAAGGAGGACTTGGCTGCTCTCTTCCGCTGGGACAGAAAGCATCTCTGCCTCTTAGACAGCAAATCACTACTGACCTGCTATTTAACAGCAAGCTAAATCCTCAGATTAAGAGAGGAAAGGAAAAGCTTTTTTTCTTCTTTTTACATTAAGGAAAAAAAAATGTTTACAAGACCTGGAGAGGAAGGAAATTTCGCTATATGCCCATTGTTCAACAGGGCTGGTGGACACCCAGGTTATTTACCCTGGGCCCGAGGGCAGCCGCTGCCTCCTTATACATTTTCCTGATTCTCTAAGTTACTACATGCAGCCTTTAAGTTGTGGTTTAAAAAGAACAAATAAAATAATCATAAAACTATTCATAGTTGTATCTAAAGCATTTGAATAAATACCTCAGTGAAACTGCACCAAGGATTGAATTCCTCCAAAGCATTTTACCCCTGTCAGTAGAGCTTCTACTGGTTTGATGAACAAAGAGCAGCCAACTACCTTCTCGCCCCACAACCGCATCTATATAAATACTTTGCTAGTTTTTTATTTTTTTTAAAAAAAGAAGTTTACAAAGGACACTCTACCTGCTCCTGCTGTCCCTACGTACCACGCCACCCCAGGACCGCCGCTCCCCAGCCCTCAGCAGCCACACAGAGTGCCAACAGCATTTTTCAGAAGTCGCTTTGTATGTGTTTGCACACACACAGAGATGTACAAACACACACAGGAGAAGAAGGGAGAGAAATATGTTAATTTGAAACATCTGGCAAACGTTTCAGAGTTAACAAGTCCCGGGTTTGGCCTTGTGGTTTTTCTTCTGTTGGTGGGGGGGGAGGGTCAAGGAAGGGGAGGCAATTTTGTCACTTTGGGCCAGGGAAAGAAGGGGCATGAAACAAGAAGTTGAAGCGTGTTTTTTCACCCTTTATTGAAGTTCAACATCACACTACTGGAGCTAATGCAAACAGGAAGATCATAAAAGAACATAATGAAAGTCTTGCACACTGGGACTGAGGGACTGGTTTTAGTTACTGAATATAGCTTTGGAGGCACACCACACAAGAGCCAGTGACTCCACGCGGCTGTACCACCATGTACTAGGGCTTTTTAAGCTTTTTCTAGGTAGTTCCTCACTCATCTTCCAGCCTGCAACCTCTGTCCCAAGGCACTGTGCCCTGTCTTTGTAGGATACTGCACGTCACCTTCATACGCATGCAAGATTGACATCTCTAGCTACTAAATGTATTAAGAGGAAAACCTCCCCATTAGCACAGATTTTCCTTAAGCTGCCATAAATCACCCATACAATACATTTCATTCCACATCCGATGTCTTGAATGAGAGCTGTAATTACGGGAGTAATGAAGAAAAATGGAGGAGACTCAACTAATTTGGGAAAAGCCTTTCACGAGCTGTCTTCTACTTACAGCATAGTCCCCAATACCATCCAGAAATCCCAAATCAACTCCCGCTCTGCGCAGGAATGATTTTTGGTGCTGCTGTTTTGAACCTCAGCCTGTGTTAAATTTACTACAATTCAAGATTTTTGATAGATAACACCGGTAACTCCACTCCACTGCTGTTTGAGACGAAGGTCAAGCAAGGGAGCCGGCGAGCGCTCTTTTCATGCGCCGTTAGCTCCAGGCACAAAGGGGCCTTCCACATCACAGCTGGGGGTTTGCAGCAGCAGCGGCAGCACAGTATTTGCTATCAGAGACTAGTGAAAACACAAACCCTTCCAACAGCCAGAGAAGATGCACCCAGCGCAAGCAGGAGCGCTGTTGGTACGAAGTGAAATGCCACAAAGTGCCACACAAAGGCAGCTTACGCCTTCAAGAGCGGCTAGATGATGACTAAGAAAAGCCTCCTGCAAGTCAGTCCCCCCATGACTCTTATAAAACCCATGCTAACCAGGAATGCAGCACCATTGTTAATTTTCATAATTACTGCTCAGTTTCTGAGCTGTTTTCACGTCACTGCTGAGATTCTAAGAGAACACCATCAGACAGCACAGTACGGAGAGAGCACAGAAAGAGTCAGTGGCTTCAAAATCAAAAATATTCTGAGAATTTCATAGATGTTAAAGACATGATAGACAGTAAAACATCTTTACACAGGACACAAGGAGTCACTGAAATGTGGTTAGTTACTTTAAATGCAAACTAATCTAACATTTACCCTCACATTTGCCTTATCAATACACATTACACAACTGCATACAAACTTGCTTTATCCCATTCAGTTTCTTGAGGCTCTTTTTATTCAAATTATCAATGTAACACAGCTGAAGAATGTTTAAGTGTTATTACTGTCAAGCAAACCAAAAGCTGGTTCGAATGTGAAATCTTTCTACCATGGCGATGTAGCGCTTTTATTCCCCAGCCCTGACAGTACTTTCCAATTTCCTCCGAGAGGAAAAATACGCACATTCCAGTTGAGACTGAAGTTTAAAATTCCTATTAAAGTAGCTTTTATGTAATTAGATTGGAATGAATGTGCAACAGTGCCCATTGCAGAAAACTTCAAAGTGGTTATACTGGAGAAATCACAACCCATTTCAGTGTGCCCACAAGAAGAAAGAATGGCTCTCCGGAGGATAAGAGTATATTAGTCTCTGTATGTAATAGATTTTATTGACCATATGGAACTGATATAAAAATTGTGTTGCAGTGGGTAGTCTTGGATTTGAGACAGGAATGTGACATACAAAATACAGTTCCTGTAAAAAGCCTGGCAGCTTTCTGGCAGTTTTTGCAATCAGAAGAACCTAAAATATTTACCTGATTGAGTCACCGATGAGTCCCAGGTCAAAGCAAAATCTGAAGATTCACCCTCTTCAACTGAAAAAGAACAGAAATAAGTTGTGATTGCTAAAACAAACAAACTGGAAAGAAAAGCCATCAGAAAACTAGGACTGCTATGACATTAAGTATTAAAACAGACTTCTGCACTGGTGAAAAAGAACTTACTGCTTTCTATAAAATAATTCATAAGGTGGAAATTTAGTAAAGAGATTTTCCCTGTGTTTTAACAAAAATATGGGATTTCTGTTTGCAGTTTCTTCCTGAACAGGTAACAGTAAGTTCATGTGAAACTTTAATAGAGGTTTAAATATCACTAGCTGCTAAGTACTCATATTTGAAAAATTCTATACTTTCACAACAACTTCCACGTGCAAAATTGCTGGGCATTTGAAAGCAGTAACTGTGGAAATTCTTTTTTTTAAGTGCAAGTTGATCATCTTCACCTGCCTGCTCTGTTGCTCTGACACCAAACAAATATAAATCATGGGTCTTTATTTCCCGATGAAAAGGAATCTCCAATTCTTTTATCCAAACTGTGCTGGGTTCAAATACAAATTTTACACAATTCTGCAACTGAAATCCAAACCACATTGCAAAGCCACAAGCACAGCCCCTATCGACCAGATGGGACCCGTGTGCCCAGACCCCAGGACCTGCTCCAGTGAGCATTTACATTAGATGTTTACATTTTCATCACAAGATTCTTGATTTTGTGCTTCCCTCCCCCCCCCCCCTTTTTTTTTTTTTTTTTTTTTTTTTTTTTTTTTTTTTTTTTTTTTTTTTTTTTTTTTTTTTTTTTATAACTTTTTGTTTTTTTTCAATCCAGTAAGGAATCCTGGCATCCTGTAATCTTATCTGTCAGGTTGATGTCAATGGTGACATCATGTGGCATCATGAACGCAGAAGATAATTAACACAGGCAGTGCCTTGACAAATTTTGATTTTATGTCCAGACCATAAACAAATGTGTACTCCACAGAAGGGCACAGCTCCGCTCCTGTTCATCTGCAAGTTTACTAACAGTGGAGAACGGAATTTGGCCACTTTTGAAAAAAATCATACTTGACAAACAGTTATACTTCTTACAAGAAGTCTATGTTAGCATAAAGGCCACGTCACGTTAATATTAAAGTCCAGAATGACTGAGAAAAACAAGACACAAACCTACGAGCTTCCCAAAGCCGTTATCGATGCTATTCCCTGACCGTGGCAGAGGGGGCTTGGCTCCTGCCTGCTCCCTCCTTGGGGCTCACCTACCATTTTGTGTTCCCTGAACCACCATCTTGTTCCCATTTTGACCTCTCTCTTAGTAGACAAACTCTGGCCGTGGTTATCCTCAATACAATTTCACTCTTACACAAATACATCCCTGTTTTAACATTGCCATCTATGTACATTTGGGAGGTTTTTGCCCCAAAACTAAATAAACTAAGTCAGCACTTCATGTACCTTACTCAAAACAGACAAGTGGGATGTTTTAATTGTATTTTATCCTTGACTGCTTTTTGGTTGGCTTGCTTGGACAGTGTTTTTTTATATGACTACTTTTATGCTGAGGTGGATTTCTTTTATTTCTTTACCTTTTATCCTAGAAAGACAAAAAAGTCAGTCTGCTAAAATTCATAAAGGCAATAAATTCACTCCTAGTCAAGTAGAAGTACAAGATCAGTAGTGGTCATTGGCAATTTTAGCAACACACTGCCTTTCATGCTGGTTAAACACTGGAGACCGCTCTAGCCCTTGAGCTGCTGCAGGGCAGCTGGCTCCAGCACGTAACAAAACTGCATTTTTTGGAATCCCTTAAATGAGGGCAAAGGTTTGAGTCAGCCTCTGTTGGCATTAATTTGCTTTGTTCCCTAAAGACTGAAAAGGGGACAGAGAACATGTATGTGAAGACAACGGCACTTAAATTCACTTTATACTATCTGAGCCGTGGCTGCAGGTTCTCCCCCTGTTTGCAGAGACCCACCACGTCGCTGACAGCCCCACACCTCCATGTAAGGAGGGGGCCGGTGGGATGGAGCCTCTTGAGCTTAGACACAGATGCATCTCCCCGCAGCTGCTGCTCACACCACTTTTCCTCTTTTTTTTTTTTAAATAATTTTTTAAGCAAACATCATCTTTCATAGAATCAACCATAAGAAAAAAAATTACAGCTGAGCCCCCTCTAAGACGGACTGACGCTTCTCTTGGGCAGCAGGTCAAATTGTCCCCTTGGACAGTGGGCATGGGGCAGGGACACTGCCAGAAGGGAGCCAGGACCCCACACTCCTGGCTGTGGTGCCGTCTGGGGGTGCCCAAACATACCCAGGCAGGACATGACCACTGGGCAAGGCCAAGCTGGCACGGTGTTAGGTGGTTTTATGGAGCAGTGTGGTCACAGTGATGGCCCAGACCCAAGCACTTGACCCTGTCCTGCCCATCCACCCACTAAGCCAGGCAGCAGGCATAGAGAAACAAGGGGCAAAAGCACGTCACATCTAGAAGATAAAGGTTGAGTCTATACACCGGTGTAATTAAAAGGTCCCAGAGGCTGGGAAAGGAGAGATATCTGTGAAGCTGAAGGAAAAAACTTAAAAAAAAAAAAAAAAAGGTGATCAGGCTTTGTCCCAGGCACCGAGTATAATTGTAGGGAGACACTTAACCCCACTATGTGTGGCAGAGTTAAGTGTCTCCACACTCTCCATAATGGGCATAAAACCAAGAGCTGAGAGGTTCCTCTGTGGCCGCCTTAATCTTCTGGATATAAATTGTTATTTAAGGAGCAGGCATTTGAAGTGGTGTCACTGCTGGCTTTACCTCAGCAGTGAGCACAAGCCACAGAAGTCAGAGGGAAAGATAATCAGTTTCTTCCTCCCAAACTCAACACCCAAGCAGATGCAGCCAAAATCTCCCTCAGTCACACGTGGCTGTTGCTGGACTCACAGGGAAGCAGGAGGAGCTTTCCTGGGCTGGTCGGAGACCAGAGGCTGGTCTCTGGGGGAAAGTAGTCCCATGGAACCCCAGTTAGGGGACAGACCCCCTGGGGGCTGCCTTAGGGCTTGGCCAAGCCTCCCCAGGAGGGCAGAGTAGGTCCAGAACAGAATTGGCTGCTACAGCTGTGAAAGGATTTCCAGCTCTCACTACTGAGAACCCATTAAAAAAAAAAAAAAAAAAAAACAAAAACAAAAACAAAACCAACCCTTAGTCCATAATATTAGTCAGGAGTCATTCACTTTAGTTGATTTTTCATTTAAAGTTTTAGTTTCTTACTATTTTTCTCATCATTCCTTGAAACCTAGATGGACTCAGGTGAACAGTGTGCATTGATGTTCACTTTGTGGATGCTAGTATGTGAGTAGCAGTAATGGACAACAAAGCCAGTGAAGAGGTAAGAAGCATTCAACACAATCACTTCCAAAATACATCGCACAGCAAAATAATTCCTGTTTCATTAGTAGCAAAATAAGTTTTCTGAGACACACCAGCCGCAATCATAACTACTGAAACCACAGGAGCCATCCAGGAACCTGACACACTCTGCACAGGAGTGTGGAGTTCCCACAGGAAACAGCAGCACAGTTGAAGACAGAGACACAAGATCTTCTACAGCAACTAGAGGTCTTGTATCAGCTCTAAATACTTTACGGGAGCCCTGGTGACATAATGGTGAAGGCTCACCATTTCATGACATTTTGGAGACGTTTCATACTGGGGCATTGAAAGTGAAAACACCCAAAATCACTCCTATTGAACTTTGGGCAGGATGTTCACAAGTGCATTTCCCATGTTTTTGTTGGATACTTGCTGTTTTCCTTCACAAACTCACCCCCACTTTCTCCCTATGTTTTGTTGTGTGCCTGCAACGTGGCTGGAACCACAAGAATGATCATTTTTAAACGTTTTGGAAAAGCATACTTTTACTCCTTCAGTAATACAGAGATACTACAGCAAGAGGACCATTCAGTCCCACTTCATGTGTCATTGACAGAATGGCACCCAAGGTGCACCACAGTGCACCAATGGAGCAGGTACACATCCCCCAGTGCCAGCTTCACTATGCAGCTGATTAGAAAAAAAGATGGGCAAGAAACAGTTTCAAAGTCAAGTACTGAAACTTGATATCAACGCTAACCGCACTAAACTTCTGGTTTTAAAGCACTAACATTTTTCTCCTTCTCTCTTGTAAAGGGTCCATAGCGTTTGCCAGCACAAGTGATAAAGTACTGGAAATGAAAACAGACACTCTTCGCTGCATCCTTCAAGGTGATGATTATGAGATAGTTATAGGAAACTCACTCAAGAGTGTGCCTGCTACAACAGCCGTTCCCTTTGGTGAAATCTGGAGGCATCTATGAATCTGAAACCCTTCAGGAAGGCTGGGTTTGACTGGAAAAATAGCCTTAGTCTGGCAGTGTAGAAAATGTTTTTTGTTAGTCAGCTCAAAAATCAGTAACCTTGTGCACTGCCCACCCGTGGCCTGGTGCAGGGAGGAGTTAGATGGCAGCAGGAGGACACACATTTGCTTCCACCCTCTGGTTCTACCCCAGCACAGGACAACTCGCTGCTGTCATGCCTGGAGAAGACCTCTGTTCTGCTCCAACTCATTGTGAGGTCTCAATGCAAGAGCCAGAGCAGGGACAGGGCTGATGTGGGGAGGAACCTAGCAATGGCAACATCACAACACAGCACTCCCACATACAGCAAATACTGCATTTTGCCCACTCGTCTCAGATGTTCTCCAAGGATGCTTATTTAATTGCTAGGTCACGAGTGCTGCAGGCTCAAAGATTTCAGTTCTTTGTGCTCAGAGAAACTTCTGAAAGGATTCAGCATCCATTCCCCTAAGAGTCAGAACATCTATTTATGGGGCTACCATTACCTGAACTCCATTCACAGTCACAGTGCTTATTTAACACTTTATCACTCCCAGGAAAGAAGTTAACCTTATCAAAGTAAGACGCTTCCGAACCAAATGTTGATTTCTAGATGCAATCAAGCTTTACAAGTGAGCAACAGCCCCTCAGTAATTCAGATGGCGTGTGTATGCTCCCTTATCCTATTACACAGGCTTCGAGGACCACAAGGACCAGTTTAACACTTCCCATAATATAAAAACTCCATAGTATGCTAACTAAAATGTCAGGAACTGTGACAGTTTGGGAAACCACTGAGAAATATGTTGGGTTACAAGCAAGTCCCCAGCTGATGGGGGAACTTTCCTGAACCAGGGCTGTTTCCAAGAGGTGCATTTGGGACCGGGGCCACTCCCTCACCCACGAGCAACCTTTGAGAACACCACATAGAGAGCAGTTTGAGCGCAGAAAACGCCAGCGCCACTTTGTAGTTTGGAGGATTTTGTCAGATTTTGTCGGTGACAGAAAGCTCTCAGATAAACCTGGGGAAATCTCGCCGATGCCTGTGTATCAGCTGTAACGTACGTGTCAAGATTCGCAGCTTTCCCTCTGGAGAAATACTCCAGCACCGATCCGCATTTTAAGCCACTCACACAATAATCACATATTTTTCCCTGACCTAGCTGTAGGTACTCACAAGCCAGAGCTCTGTGATCTTCTGTAATCTTTGCTGCCTTTCAGGCGCACATCTCTCCGCGCTGTCCTACCCAGCCTTTGCTCTGTCCCTCCCATCACATGAAATTACATGCTCCCCAATCAGCCCGAGATGCAGAATAGCCCCATCTGACCACCATTCATCCGCCGCGACTCATCCCACCGCACTCGCAGCCTGGGATTTGGTACAGCACTCCTAATCCCACAAAATGCAGAGCAGCTTCCATTTCCACCAAGTCAAAGGGAGCTGAGGATGCTCAAAACTTTGTGGACCGAGGATTGTAAATTAGCCAGTTATCCAGCCGCTTGGCATGGCAGGAGCACAAAAGATGTTAACAATCTTTACACTTTAAAATAGCCTGGTATTTTCCATGCACATCTAGAGGCTTGGAGAGGTGTGGATGGGCTTGTTCCCGAATCGGAAAGATGAGGAGAAGGGGCAGGATGCCTCTGCTCTCACTCAGCCTACTGCCCAGAGGTGTGTGGTCCTGCACAGTACCAGGAGCTGCTACCAAAAGTAGCAGTGGCAAACAGAAAAAAAATAAAAAAATAGAAAAAAGTTTAGAAATGGCTACTTTGAGCAGAAGCCAGCTAGCCTCTTCTCTTCTGATTACATCCCAGCTGGGCATAAGGCTTTCCCTCTCTCCCGCTTAGATGTTCCCTGTTAGATTCTCCACCTCCTAATAGCCATGAGACAAAAGTCTGCAACACACACAAATCTGCAGAAGAGCAGCGGAGGCAAGCAGCACTATGAAAAAGGGTCGCATTTGTGTTTTTCAAACGAAGCGCCGCTGCAGCAGAGCTGTGGACCACCGCCCAGCAGCCCACCCAGCCAGAGGAACTGGGCTGCCTGCCTCTGTCAGCAGGAGGGGGCTTTCTCCCACCCCTGTGCTGAGGGAAACCTTCACCTTCAGCAAGAAAATAGGAAGTTTTGGGGGGCTTTGCCAGTGTATTGAGAATAGGTGCAACGCATCCCGATGCATTTACTGCACCTTGCAGCTAAAAGGAAAGGGGAATCCCAGAACGCAACCTGATGCATTTACTACACCTTGCAGCTAAAAGGAAAGGGGAATCCCCCCGGTGCCTCCCTGCCAGCATCCAGGGGAGCACAAAGGTACCCAGGGTGCTTTATACCAGCCAGCCGAGCCAATTTACTCCCTTTGGAAAATCAACTTTGCCAGAGGACGGCTGCCAGGTCTCCCTGTGTTTACTAGATATTTTGCTTGTTTGTGCCATCATTTCCATCCACCTTTGCCATTTTTTTTCCCTGGTGGTCGGTGGAAAGGAGCACTGGGACACCAGGGCACCCCCAGAGAGGTGACAGCATCTTCCTCACCGTGCCCCAGCCCCTGGGAACTGTGCATGGTCCCCCCCAGATCCCAAGAGCAGCTCCAGAGCCACCTCCCTGTTCTCTCCCCAGTGCACGGCCGATTCAGCCATCGGTGGCCCTTGGCCAGGAGGGTTTTTTCCACCTTAAATAGGACCATTATATATTAGTCCTTTCATGGGCCAGCAGGCCAGGGAATAAGACAAGAGGGTTTACTGACATGGCTTATTTAGCTAGTTCAGAACCTAAATTTGCACAAGTTCTCTAGCTGCTTTCTCCAAAGTCAGTAACAGGGCTTGGCAGAGACTCTGGGTTTTGCTGGCAAAGTCTGCCTTTTTGTGTGAAGGAGGGAGGAGTGGGGAAACCCAGACTGCTGTGCTCTCTAGGTCAGGGAAAAGAAGAAAAAAAAAAAAAAGAAAGAAAAAAGGAAGAAGGATGAGACAAATGGGGACAGAATTACAAAGGAAGACTGAAAAAAGAGATAGGAACAGAAAAAGATTTGAAGGTGATTAAGGAGAACAAGACAAACAACAAAATAAGGTAGCACTAGCAGGTTTATGCAAAGGAGATCTAATTATGGGTGGCTAAATCCTCCAGGACATTAATATTCCATCGTAATGTGTCTAGTTTCCTCCTTTCCAGACATGGCAGGGAGGAAATGAGAATCACTTAGATACACTGTTTAATGAGCAAATGATGGACGATCACCAAATACAGCCTGCCTGATAAGTATCCATTAGCTTAAACTCGCACAGTAAATCTGTGCGCAGCCAACAGGCCTGCCCCTTGTAATGCCACGGCGAAACTTCGTGTAACTGCAACTACAGCAAGGAATCATTGTAAATAAAAGCCCCATCTCTGCAAGGTGAGGAAGACCATAGGACATCCATAACGGCTAATCAGAGCCCTTCCCACGGCCCGCACACCTGACTCACAAGCCAGAGCATATTTATTCCCAGTGCTCACATTTAGTTTTTGTGTTTCTAATTCGCAGGCTCCACTGGAGACAGATATTTCCCATCAAAATCTATTATGTAAATAAATACGAGAGTACCGTGTAATAACATGCAGCCAATGTTTCAGGTTGCTCTCAAGATCAACCCCTTATACATGCAATACATTAAGCTTGTAGTCCTTAAAACTGGGCCTGCAGACACCCCATTTCCATACTTTACATTATAGATTTGGAATCAATACTATTCCTGACGGTTCTATAGCTTGTCACCGAAGGTTAATCCCCAGAGGGCAGGGTGGATTTTATTTTTTTTTCCTCCTTTTAATTGCAATATGTGGTATTTAATCTGTGAAACGTTCAGGAATTTAGAGATTGACCTGGAAGAGGCACCTGGTCGAGAAGGCCCCTGCTCCGTGCCATGTACGAGACCCACAGCAGCAGCTCAACCCTGCACAAGAATCACATTTTCCCAGTACTCTGGTGCCAAACCACCCCAGCAATGGCTGGCACAGGGAACATTCAGTTTTAGATCCCCCCACGTCTTATCAGGAAGCTTCACCCCACTGCTCTGCCACTGGGAAACAGTCCCTTTTGCTGGGTGTGCTGTCAGTCCCTCCTCTGTCTTGCATTGGGCTTTGCCACCTCCCTGCATCCTCGGTACAGGGGTGCACCTGCCTTTTTGGACAAAAATCTCTTTCAATAGTGGTTGTTTCTAATTGTTGCTTCTGCCTCAAAAATGCAAGAAGGGGGCTGGAGTTCAGCAATCCTTCTGCTTTTTCTGGAGTTTGCCTGGTCACAAGGCTGTGAGGGTGGTGAGGCACTGGAACTGGTACTGGAGTTCAGCAATCCTTCTGTTTTGTCTGCCTGGAGTTTGCCTGGTCATGAGGCTGTAAGGGTGGTGAGAGACTGGCACTGGTTGTCCAGAAAAGCTGTGGCTACCCCATCCCTGGAGGGGTTCAAGGCCAGGCTGGATGGGGCTTTGAGCAACCTGGTCTGGTGGGAGGTGTCCCTGCCCAGGGCAGGGGGGTTGGAACTCAATGACCTTTAAGGTCACTTCCAACTCTAACCATTCTATGGTTCTATCACCCTATGAGGCTGGTGGGGCACATCCCACCCATCCCAAAGGGCCAAGGGGGATGGAATTTGATAACCTTTAAGGTCACTTCCAACTCTAACCATTCTATGGTTCTATCACCCTATGAGGCTGGTGGGGCACATCCCACCCATCCCAAAGGGCCCATCCCACCGATGGCCCATCAGTGCCCAGCACAGAGCTTCCACCGATGTGCTGTATCCCCAGATCCATCCTCTGCATTAAGCTCCACTGGAAATGGATGGGAGCACCCAGGGTCCCTACCCTCACCTGCCCCAGTCTGGCTAAGTCCCAGCCCACACCACCCCAGCTCCGGTGGGGCAAGAGCACAGGCATGGGGCAGACAACAAAGAGGTGGGGAGGGAAGTGGAGATGCATGAGGACACAGGGTGCAGGGTGGCCAACTCCTATGGACAGGGGATAGGGGATGGCAAGTACCAGCTGCCTGTAGGTACGCTCCTCCCTGCATTATTATACGCATTTCTAAGGCAACTGTCACCATAGTGTCTGCACCTTCTTTCAAAAATAGATCTACTACAAGTAAACAGGCGCTTTAAAGCTCAAGTGAAACAAAACAGGTGAATCTGGCATTCCCCATGTTGCTCATAAAATCACGTATTTTACTTCAGCAACTGAAAGTTTAAATATTCTTGCTCCATCTGGAATGCTGCTGGATGACAGAAACACATACGTGTTGAAACCCTAACAAACCGAAACAAGGAAAGTAGAGAACAGGGGAATTAACACACCTACAATTCACGGCCAAAACTTTTAAATTCCACAAGTCGAATTTGCAAGTTGTGAAACAATCCCTTGCTCCACTAAAAATGCCAAAAGCTGGTTGAAGTTACCCAAAGACAAGACAATAATGCAAGAGACCATGAGAAGTGACAGACCAGAGGTGGGTCAGCAAGTGTGAAGACCAAGCTGCTACTCAAATATTTGCAATTTCTTACACTTTTCCTCCAAAACTTGCGTGTAAAAGTTGTACTACGAGGGCTCTGCTACCACCCACGTGCTTCTGAGCACAGACACCTGGTGAGTGAAGATACACAAATCTCAGGTATCACCTAAGACAGTCTTTGCAAACACATGGGACATGGGGGCTCTAGGTCAGCCGGAGGGATGGTACAGGCCAAAGGGATGCCAAAAAGCCCCTTATTTTTTCCTGAACATAAAAAAAAAAAAGCGGCTACAGTAAAATGCAGTTTCAGAATGAAGCCAAAGCACCATGAAGTTCCAACACTGGGCTTCGCACAGAGGATGCAAGGTCTCACCAAGTCAGATTTATTGCACAATTTGCTTCTCCAGAAGAAAAAAGTAAAAAAAAAAAACACACAGGAAAGAACACTATTTTTACATTAGGGCTATAAAGTTCCCCTGTAAACAGGATACCCAACAAAATAATTTACATGTGCTGGCCCTGCCTTGAGGCAGCTAATGAGGATGCTGAAAGGTTAACATCTAACACTGATTAACGACACAAAGAGAGGGGAATATTCTGAAATTAATTTACATAAACTTTTATATGGAAGCAGGAATCAAACCAGGGAAGAACAGAAGTAGACAACTAGGCTCTGCAGATGGGCAGTGAGGCCATAGCTCCATACACTACCTCTTGCTCTGGTAAAGCACATAAAGAGATGTACATGCACCAGCAGACCCAGTACACCCTACCTCGGACTGCTGTCTGCTCCCACTGCTAACAGGCATCACCTTTCTATGTTCTGCTTAGTCAAAACCATCCGACCAACCATCAGTCCTGTAATAAAAAGCTCACAAAAAAACCCCTATTCACTGTCCCACCTGCTACAGTCAGGCCAAGAGCCATATCCCTCCAGACCCTCCTGCCATGGACAGCAAGTGGCCATCCTTTGGTGAGGAGCTGCTGTCAGGGTGCAATGCTCTACAGCTCATCTCAGCATCACCGTAAATCAAAGTCCCACTTCACAGCTATTTTCCCACTATGGATTTCATCCAGACCCAACAGAAGCAGATCTCCCATGTCATGAGAATGTGGCGTGATATTATTGCCAGCCTCCGTCCTGAGCTGTCCCAGATGGCCCAATTTTCAGACTTAGGTTCAAGGTAGAGAGTTTAATGCCCACAAAACATTCACACTTGCAAACGTGATAAAAAGAATAGAAAGTTACTTAAACAGCAGCAAATACCTTGCGGGCTGCTGATGAAATGGTAAAACATACAAAAACTCTACTCTTACACATTTAAGTCTCTTACTTCAATATTCTTCAAAGCAAGTTTTACTATGTTATGCCTAAAGCCCTCGTCCCTGCTGAGGCCAGCTCCAGCAGGAGCAGAGCTGCTGCACCAAACACTTTGTTTAACATCACGCTCCCCTCCACAAATACCCCATTCAACACCCAGGGCTATTAATCACAGCTGAAAAAAAAAATATATATATATATTTATCTTTGACCAGATTTCTACACCTCAGCCTGACAAAAAAAAAATACACTGATTTTTACCGCTAATCCTTCAAACTTGGAAATTTTTTCACGAGTGAGCTATGTTTGCAGCGTAGGTAGCACAGGAAAGGGGAAAGAGAGGAGGCTTTTCCTGACCAGCCATTTTAATTAGAGCTGCGAGGGCTTGGAAAAACCCATCTGGTGAGTGGAGTTATTTCCCCCTTTCCCCTCCTCTTGGGATGCTGGTCCCAACCAGAAAGACCCAAAGTCTTTTAAGTTAAGTCCGCCGGGCTGTCCGTGCACCCGCTTTGTGGCCGTCGCGGGGCCAAACGAGGAGGGCTCCAATTTTTCCGAGCCAGTGTGGGATTTCCAGGGCTGTTTGGAGTTTATTTCTCCAGCAAACAGCTCGCTGTGTCGCTTTTGTGCATGCAAGCGTATGCGTGTGTGTGTGTGTGGCAACACTCCCCAGGCTCGCTCATTTTAATGCTGCTTTCTCCCCAGATGAAAATATACATATTCTTATTAAGGGGGAAAAAAAAAGTGTAAAGTATAAATTTGCATCTATGATCATTTCTGGTTCATAAATTGTATTTTAATAATAAAACAATATACTCCTCTGTACTGCCTCTTAAATACTAACAGGAAAGTCTGTCTTATTGGTACGCAAGCCGAGGTACTTTGACGAAGGAACACACAAATGGTATAAAACAAATACCGTGAAGTGAAATATAGATAAAAGGGTAAATAAAAGCGGCTGTAAAGCATGGAAAATCCAGCAACTCATTCTGCCTCCTTCGCCACGAGATGAGTTTCTTCAGTCACAGGGAATAACCCACATGAGCAGACACTCCACTCTCCCCAGGCTTAGGTACCCCACACTTTCCTACTGCCGAATTTTATCTCACAGGTCAAGGGAAATTCTCCAGCTGAGAGCATTCCTACTAAAAGACAGGCTTTGTTGGCTGCATTAACGTGAAAAAAATTACAGTAAGGGAGAGAAAGTTGTATATATCATATATCCCTTCGTAGAGTCAAATTTAATTTGCAGAAAAACTAACTCGGCCACCATAAAGTGGGAACTAATAGTTTTTATGACCCCTTAACAACCTGTCCTTACTGCTAACATACCATAAATAAATTTCAACATCTTGTTATACGTGTTGTTTATTTTAAACAAGACTAAAAGGGGAACACAGTTCTTATTGAAAATTGGCACACGCACAAAGAAAGGGGGAAAATTGGCTTTTA
>NW_015090842.1:15361999-15399229 GCF_001431845.1 Calidris pugnax
GCTCTCAGATAAACCTGGGGAAATCTCGCCGATGCCTGTGTATCAGCTGTAACGTACGTGTCAAGATTCGCAGCTTTCCCTCTGGAGAAATACTCCAGCACCGATCCGCATTTTAAGCCACTCACACAATAATCACATATTTTTCCCTGACCTAGCTGTAGGTACTCACAAGCCAGAGCTCTGTGATCTTCTGTAATCTTTGCTGCCTTTCAGGCGCACATCTCTCCGCGCTGTCCTACCCAGCCTTTGCTCTGTCCCTCCCATCACATGAAATTACATGCTCCCCAATCAGCCCGAGATGCAGAATAGCCCCATCTGACCACCATTCATCCGCCGCGACTCATCCCACCGCACTCGCAGCCTGGGATTTGGTACAGCACTCCTAATCCCACAAAATGCAGAGCAGCTTCCATTTCCACCAAGTCAAAGGGAGCTGAGGATGCTCAAAACTTTGTGGACCGAGGATTGTAAATGAGCCAGTTATCCAGCCGCTTGGCATGGCAGGAGCACAAAAGATGTTAACAATCTTTACACTTTAAAATAGCCTGGTATTTTCCATGCACATCTAGAGGCTTGGAGAGGTGTGGATGGGCTTGTTCCCGAATCGGAAAGATGAGGAGAAGGGGCAGGATGCCTCTGCTCTCACTCAGCCTACTGCCCAGAGGTGTGTGGTCCTGCACAGTACCAGGAGCTGCTACCAAAAGTAGCAGTGGCAAACAGAAAAAAAATAAAAAAATAGAAAAAAGTTTAGAAATGGCTACTTTGAGCAGAAGCCAGCTAGCCTCTTCTCTTCTGATTACATCCCAGCTGGGCATAAGGCTTTCCCTCTCTCCCGCTTAGATGTTCCCTGTTAGATTCTCCACCTCCTAATAGCCATGAGACAAAAGTCTGCAACACACACAAATCTGCAGAAGAGCAGCGGAGGCAAGCAGCACTATGAAAAAGGGTCGCATTTGTGTTTTTCAAACGAAGCGCCGCTGCAGCAGAGCTGTGGACCACCGCCCAGCAGCCCACCCAGCCAGAGGAACTGGGCTGCCTGCCTCTGTCAGCAGGAGGGGGCTTTCTCCCACCCCTGTGCTGAGGGAAACCTTCACCTTCAGCAAGAAAATAGGAAGTTTTGGGGGGCTTTGCCAGTGTATTGAGAATAAGAACGCAACCTGATGCATTTACTACACCTTGCAGCTAAAAGGAAAGGGGAATCCCCCCGGTGCCTCCCTGCCAGCATCCAGGGGAGCACAAAGGTACCCAGGGTGCTTTATACCAGCCAGCCGAGCCAATTTACTCCCTTTGGAAAATCAACTTTGCCAGAGGACGGCTGCCAGGTCTCCCTGTGTTTACTAGATATTTTGCTTGTTTGTGCCATCATTTCCATCCACCTTTGCCATTTTTTTTCCCTGGTGGTCGGTGGAAAGGAGCACTGGGACACCAGGGCACCCCCAGAGAGGTGACAGCATCTTCCTCACCGTGCCCCAGCCCCTGGGAACTGTGCATGGTCCCCCCCAGATCCCAAGAGCAGCTCCAGAGCCACCTCCCTGTTCTCTCCCCAGTGCACGGCCGATTCAGCCATCGGTGGCCCTTGGCCAGGAGGGTTTTTTCCACCTTAAATAGGACCATTATATATTAGTCCTTTCATGGGCCAGCAGGCCAGGGAATAAGACAAGAGGGTTTACTGACATGGCTTATTTAGCTAGTTCAGAACCTAAATTTGCACAAGTTCTCTAGCTGCTTTCTCCAAAGTCAGTAACAGGGCTTGGCAGAGACTCTGGGTTTTGCTGGCAAAGTCTGCCTTTTTGTGTGAAGGAGGGAGGAGTGGGGAAACCCAGACTGCTGTGCTCTCTAGGTCAGGGAAAAGAAGAAAAAAAAAAAAGAAAGAAAAAAGGAAGAAGGATGAGACAAATGGGGACAGAATTACAAAGGAAGACTGAAAAAAGAGATAGGAACAGAAAAAGATTTGAAGGTGATTAAGGAGAACAAGACAAACAACAAAATAAGGTAGCACTAGCAGGTTTATGCAAAGGAGATCTAATTATGGGTGGCTAAATCCTCCAGGACATTAATATTCCATCGTAATGTGTCTAGTTTCCTCCTTTCCAGACATGGCAGGGAGGAAATGAGAATCACTTAGATACACTGTTTAATGAGCAAATGATGGACGATCACCAAATACAGCCTGCCTGATAAGTATCCATTAGCTTAAACTCGCACAGTAAATCTGTGCGCAGCCAACAGGCCTGCCCCTTGTAATGCCACGGCGAAACTTCGTGTAACTGCAACTACAGCAAGGAATCATTGTAAATAAAAGCCCCATCTCTGCAAGGTGAGGAAGACCATAGGACATCCATAACGGCTAATCAGAGCCCTTCCCACGGCCCGCACACCTGACTCACAAGCCAGAGCATATTTATTCCCAGTGCTCACATTTAGTTTTTGTGTTTCTAATTCGCAGGCTCCACTGGAGACAGATATTTCCCATCAAAATCTATTATGTAAATAAATACGAGAGTACGGTGTAATAACATGCAGCCAATGTTTCAGGTTGCTCTCAAGATCAACCCCTTATACATGCAATACATTAAGCTTGTAGTCCTTAAAACTGGGCCTGCAGACACCCCATTTCCATACTTTACATTATAGATTTCGAATCAATACTATTCCTGACAGTTCTATAGCTTGTCACTGGAGGTTAATCCCCAGAGGGCAGGGTGGATTTGATTTTATTTTTTCTCCTTTTAATTGCAATATGTGGTATTTAATCTGTGAAACGTTCAGGAATTTAGAGATTGACCTGGAAGAGGCACCTGGTCGAGAAGGCCCCTGCTCCGTGCCATGTACGAGACCCACAGCAGCAGCTCAACCCTGCACAAGAATCACGTTTTCCCAGCACTCTGGTGCCAAACCACCCCAGCAATGGCTGGCACAGGGAACATTCAGTTTTAGATCCCCCCACGTCTTATCAGGAAGCTTCACCCCACTGCTCTGCCACTGGGAAACAGTCCCTTTTGCTGGGTGTGCTGTCAGTCCCTCCTCTGTCTTGCATTGGGCTTTGCCACCTCCCTGCATCCTCGGTACAGGGGTGCACCTGCCTTTTTGGACAAAAATCTCTTTCAATAGTGGTTGTTTCTAATTGTTGCTTCTGCCTCAAAAATGCAAGAAGGGGACTGGAGTTCAGCAATCCTTCTGTTTTGTCTGCCTGGAGTTTGCCTGGTCATGAGGCTGTAAGGGTGGTGAGAGACTGGCACTGGTTGTCCAGAAAAGCTGTGGCTACCCCATCCCTGGAGGGGTTCAAGGCCAGGCTGGATGGGGCTTTGAGCAACCTGGTCTGGTGGGAGGTGTCCCTGCCCAGGGCAGGGGGGTTGGAACTCAATGACCTTTAAGGTCACTTCCAACTCTAACCATTCTATGGTTCTATCACCCTATGAGGCTGGTGGGGCACATCCCACCCATCCCAAAGGGCCCATCCCACCGATGGCCCATCAGTGCCCAGCACAGAGCTTCCACTGATGTGCTGCATCCCCAGATCCATCCTCTGTGTTAAGCTCCACTAGAAATGGATGGGAGCACCCAGGGTGCTCACCTGCCCCAATCCAGCAAAGTCCCAGCCCACACCACCCCAGCTCCGGTGGGGCAAGAGCACAGGCATGGGGCAGACAACAAAGAGGTGGGGAGGGAAGTGGAGATGCATGAGGACACAGGGTGCAGGGTGGCCAACTCCTATGGACAGGGGATAGGGGATGGCAAGTACCAGCTGCCTGTAGGTACGCTCCTCCCTGCATTATTATACGCATTTCTAAGGCAACTGTCACCATAGTGTCTGCACCTTCTTTCAAAAATAGATCTACTACAAGTAAACAGGCGCTTTAAAGCTCAAGTGAAACAAAACAGGTGAATCTGGCATTCCCCATGTTGCTCATAAAATCACGTATTTTACTTCAGCAACCGAAAGTTTAAATATTCTTGCTCCATCTGGAATGCTGCTGGATGACAGAAACACATACGTGTTGAAACCCTAACAAACCGAAACAAGGGAAGTAGAGAACAGGGGAATTAACACACCTACAATTCACGGCCAAAACTTTTAAATTCCACAAGTCGAATTTGCAAGTTGTGAAACAATCCCTTGCTCCACTAAAAATGCCAAAAGCTGGTTGAAGTTACCCAAAGACAAGACAATAATGCAAGAGTGGCCAAGACTTTTAAATTCCACGAGTCGAATTTGCAAGTTGTGAAACATCCCTTGCTCCACTAAAAATGCCAAAAGCTGGTTGAAGTTACCCAAAGACAAGACAATAATGCAAGAGACCATGAGAAGTGACAGACCAGAGGTGGGTCAGCAAGTGTGAAGACCAAGCTGCTACTCAAATATTTGCAATTTCTTACACTTTTCCTCCAAAACTTGCGTGTAAAAGTTGTACTACGAGGGCTCTGCTACCACCCACGTGCTTCTGAGCACAGACACCTGGTGAGTGAAGATACACAAATCTCAGGTATCACCTAAGACAGTCTTTGCAAACACATGGGACATGGGGGCTCTGAGTTCAGCCAGAGGGATGGTACAGGTCAAAGGGATGCCAAAAAGCCCCTTATTTTTTCCTGAACATAAAAAAAAAAAGCAGCTACAGTAAAATGCAGTTTCAGAATGAAGCCAAAGCACCATGAAGTTCCAACACTGGGCTTTGCACAGAGGATGCAAGGTCTCACCAAGTCAGATTTATTGCACGCTTTGCTTCTCCAGAAGAAAAAAGTAAAAAAAAACCACACAGGAAAGAACACTATTTTTACATTAGGGCTATAAAGTTCCCCTGTAAACAGGATACCTAACAAAATAATTTACATGTGCTGGCCCTGTCTTGAGGCAGCTAATGAGGATGCTGAAAGGTTAACATCTAACACTGATTAACAACACAAAGAGAGGGGAATATTCTGAAATTAATTTACATAAACTTTTATATGGAAGCAGGAATCAAACCAGGGAAGAACAGAAGTAGACAACTAGGCTCTGCAGATGGGCAGTGAGGCCATAGCTCCATACACTACCTCTTGCTCTGGTAAAGCACATAAAGAGATGTACATGCACCAGCAGACCCAGTACACCCTACCTCGGACTGCTGTCTGCTCCCACTGCTAACAGGCATCACCTTTCTATGTTCTGCTTAGTCAAAACCATCCGACCAACCATCAGTCCTGTAATAAAAAGCTCACAAAAAAACCCCTATTCACTGTCCCACCTGCTACAGTCAGGCCAAGAGCCATATCCCTCCAGACCCTCCTGCCATGGACAGCAAGTGGCCATCCTTTGGTGAGGAGCTGCTGTCAGGGTGCAATGCTCTACAGCTCATCTCAGCATCACCGTAAATCAAAGTCCCACTTCACAGCTATTTTCCCACTATGGATTTCATCCAGACCCAACAGAAGCAGATCTCCCATGTCATGAGAATGTGGCGTGATATTATTGCCAGCCTCCGTCCTGAGCTGTCCCAGATGGCCCAATTTTCAGACTTAGGTTCAAGGTAGAGAGTTTAATGCCCACAAAACATTCACACTTGCAAACGTGATAAAAAGAATAGAAAGTTACTTAAACAGCAGCAAATACCTTGCGGGCTGCTGATGAAATGGTAAAACATACAAAAACTCTACTCTTACACATTTAAGTCTCTTACTTCAATATTCTTCAAAGCAAGTTTTACTATGTTATGCCTAAAGCCCTCGTCCCTGCTGAGGCCAGCTCCAGCAGGAGCAGAGCTGCTGCACCAAACACTTTGTTTAACATCACGCTCCCCTCCACAAATACCCCATTCAACACCCAGGGCTATTAATCACAGCTGAAAAAAAAAATATATATATATATTTATCTTTGACCAGATTTCTACACCTCAGCCTGACAAAAAAAAAATACACTGATTTTTACCGCTAATCCTTCAAACTTGGAAATTTTTTCACGAGTGAGTTATGTTTGCAGCGTAGGTAGCACAGGAAAGGGGAAAGAGAGGAGGCTTTTCCTGACCAGCCATTTTAATTAGAGCTGCGAGGGCTTGGAAAAACCCATCTGGTGAGTGGAGTTATTTCCCCCTTTCCCCTCCTCTTGGGATGCTGGTCCCAACCAGAAAGACCCAAAGTCTTTTAAGTTAAGTCCGCCGGGCTGTCCGTGCACCCGCTTTGTGGCCGTCGCGGGGCCAAACGAGGAGGGCTCCAATTTTTCCGAGCCAGCGTGGGATTTCCAGGGCTGTTTGGAGTTTATTTCTCCAGCAAACAGCTCGCTGTGTCGCTTTTGTGCATGCAAGCGTATGCGTGTGTGTGTGTGTGGCAACACTCCCCAGGCTCGCTCATTTTAATGCTGCTTTCTCCCCAGATGAAAATATACATATTCTTATTAAGGGGGAAAAAAAAAGTGTAAAGTATAAATTTGCATCTATGATCATTTCTGGTTCATAAATTGTATTTTAATAATAAAACAATATACTCCTCTGTACTGCCTCTTAAATACTAACAGGAAAGTCTGTCTTATTGGTACGCAAGCCGAGGTACTTTGACGAAGGAACACACAAATGGTATAAAACAAATACCGTGAAGTGAAATATAGATAAAAGGGTAAATAAAAGCGGCTGTAAAGCATGGAAAATCCAGCAACTCATTCTGCCTCCTTCGCCACGAGATGAGTTTCTTCAGTCACAGGGAATAACCCACATGAGCAGACACTCCACTCTCCCCAGGCTTAGGTACCCCACACTTTCCTACTGCCGAATTTTATCTCACAGGTCAAGGGAAATTCTCCAGCTGAGAGCATTCCTACTAAAAGACAGGCTTTGTTGGCTGCATTAACGTGAAAAAAATTACAGTAAGGGAGAGAAAGTTGTATATATCATATATCCCTTCGTAGAGTCAAATTTAATTTGCAGAAAAACTAACTCGGCCACCATAAAGTGGGAACTAATAGTTTTTATGACCCCTTAACAACCTGTCCTTACTGCTAACATACCATAAATAAATTTCAACATCTTGTTATACGTGTTGTTTATTTTAAACAAGACTAAAAGGGGAACACAGTTCTTATTGAAAATTGGCACACGCACAAAGAAAGGAGGAAAATTGGCTTTTAAAACTTTATCCCAAAGCCTATTTTTTTTTATTCCTATTACACTTACAATCTTCCCACTGAAATGAAACATAGTTTCCAAATATTTTATAATTCTGAATGGATTTCCCCAGTGTAACAGTAATAATATTTTTACAGTTAAAAGATCCACTGATTTAATAAGTGTGATTTGTGTATTTAGAAAATTCATTAGAGCAGACATTCCGACATTTTTCGATTTATTTATTTATTTAGCCTAATTTGGGTACACTACTTCAAAAGAACGCTTAGAGCTTCCCAGTTCCTTAGTCACTCACTAATAACATCTAATAATTAATAAAGACATGTAAATTCTTAACTCCCAGAACTATTCCAAACTTACTATCTGTACGCTTCATGTCATGTCTCACTTATAGATATCTGCATTACTTTGTTTCATAAAATGCTGAAGGGACACGTACTTATCTTGCTCTCCACCACCAGTGAATATTCAGGGATGCTGCAACCAAAGCAAAACTAAACCGAGGCCCGAGCAAACCTCTCCTCCAGGAGCCTGCAGAGTCTTCCAGGCAAACGTGGAGGCTTTTTAGCTGGTTTTACCACACGGTTGTGTCCCTTCTGAAAATGCCCAGCGCCTGCCTGCTTGTGTAAATGCACACTTGTTTGTACACACGTGCTTGTGTAAGGGTACGCATCCATGGCAGCTACAGGGGCAGGTGTGGAGTCAGGTGAGTACATCAGGATGGTCTCATTAGTGCCCATTTTTACAAGTATTTGGGAGACAGGAGGGAATGAAGCGGCCAAGGGTGCAGCTGTGATACAGGAAGAAATTGGCCCAATTTAAGAGTATAAATGCAATGCTCGGGACAGGAACTCTGAGAGTATCTGCAGAAACAAAGGCAGCACCAAGGGCAGGAGCAACCACCCTCATCCCCCTTCGTAAGGCTGCCAGCCCCTTCTGCCTCCAGAGCTGTTAAAATCTCTATTCTATGGACAGAGGCCACGGGGAATAACATTAGCTGAAACCATCTTTACTTGGAGGCAAATTATATTGTGTCTGCTCCTCTCTGACAAGTGCTCCTGTCAGGGCTTTGTGTTCTGCAACGTTTCCTTGTCATATTTATTTGCTTGTTTTGATTTCTGGTCTTCTGTCGGGAGGAAGGCTGCCAAAACCATAAGTCCTGTCTCCTCGAAGTACTGCTAAGCCTGGGAAACGGGGCGTGGGGATTTCCACACGCAGCTCAAGCCAGTACGTTGACAGAAGTTTCCCTAAAGAAATACAACTTGCATAAAGTTTTGTATTTAAAGTTCAATGGCCTAAATGAACAGGACTTGAAAGAAGAATGAAAATAGCCCCACTTCCCTAAATAAAAGGTACCATAATAGGTGTTATGAAATGACACTCACAATAAACTTCCCATGTCAGAACCACAGACGGACGCAAGGTTATTCACACGCAGACAAACCGTAGCTGTGCTGGTAGTTTTGCTGTATGAAAAATTAGTTCCCTCAAGTTTGAGGTTTCTGTTATGGCTTCCTATAATCTGCAGATATCCTTCTCAAAGCCAAATTAATGCACAAAAGCTCCTACCTTCCAAAACAAAGAACTTTCTTCCAATCTAACCACGATAAAAATGCTCAGATAATTAATTTACACTTGAGGCAAACAAGGTTACTTAGCTGAACTAATGTTTTTTTCCCAGGCAAACTTCACCCATAGCCAATGGGTCAGCAAAGCAGAGCTCCTCTACAAATTTTTGTGACATCTGAACATATTTCCTATCCACGCTTGTATTTTTCCCTGTTAGTGAGATCTCTCTGTTGTTCTGTTGATTTCCTGACGGGGTTACATAATCTTAGGGAGATTCTGCAGTAAGTAAAAGCTGTGCCCGTGCTGGGCCCGTGCTTACTCATGCTTCACGATGTAGGAGGGCTTTGGCTGAGCACGCACCGGTACAGAAATGACTCCGAGTCACACTGACAAATGAACTGCCTCAGCAGCAACACAGGAGAGAGGGGGTCGGCTGCTGACAACATCCCTTCGGTACGAGTTACGGACACTACGGCGTTCTGGGAAACCATCAGTTTGTAGTAGTGCTGACTGGTTTCAAGGATGGGCCGTTAAGGTGAGCGTCACTCAAGCGTATGTAAAACCTTCTATTGATCAGAAAGCCAACCCCATAATCAATAAAGGTGCAGACGTCCTTTCTCCTCCATCATGCAAGCCATTTGTATAAAAAAAAATGTGAAACCATGCTTTTTTGTTAAGACAAGGCTTTGTGATAGTCTCTGTCTGGGAAGCAGCAGACAAATGTTTCTTCTAAGCACATTAAATAATCATTGTAGTTCTATTACACTCAGGGAGACTTGAGCTAATGCCTGACCTCCTGGCTCTTCCCATGTTAGCCCTTCACCACCAGCCACCACTGGCCATGCCAAAGGCTTCCTCACGCATCAGTTAATGCTAGAACTTCATGAGTGAGGTCTTTGCCATGACTCTACCCATGTTAGCCCTTCACCACCAGCCACCACTGGCCATGCCAAAGGCTTCCTCATGCACCAGTTAGTGCTAGAACTTCATGAGTGAGCTCTTTGCCACAGCTCTACATCAACAACCTTGAGCATCCCTCACAGGAACATCCCACAAGGTGGAAATTTTCCACCTTGCAGACTCCTAAAATCATATCTTTTACTTAAATCCAGTGGAATGGGATGTGTTCTTCCACATCCTTTCAGACAAGCTGGGAATGTTTTTCTTCTAATATGGCCAATATTGCACTTACCCACTTCTCACACCTACCAACAGCCAGCCAGACACCAAGGCAGGGTGTGTTGGCATTTCTGACTGCTCGCAGCCTCCACCACCGCTCACCAATAGCTCCAACATATGAAAGACCAGAAAGCTTTAAGATATTTAACATTATAAAATATTTTTAGTCCTCCTTAAAAATCAGAATTTTTTTTTTTTTCCAAAGAGTTACTAACCAACTTTCAAACATCAAGATGTGTTAAGTGGCTCCTGTAGAAGAAGGAACCACAGCAGATATTGTGCTCCAGCCTGGACATTTTTATTATTCTTTCCAGAGTACAGAACACCCAAAAGAACTGACACTTGCTCTAATTCCTTAGACTTTGAGAAAAAAAATCCCATCTCTTGCTCTCTTAAAATAATGATCTATAGACATTCATTAAAAAAAATTAATGCACTTGCATTTTAAATAAGTTAATACACTGTTAAATTAATAAAATAAATCTAAAAATTACTCTTTTTCACATCTGTCCTTAAGTGATAGACACTGTGCAAAACCACAATCTGTCTCCTAAAACACCACACTTCCACCCTCTCAGCTGAACCCAGAGATCACTTTAAAAAAAGGCATCTGTTTCTGGGCTATTGGAGTCGATGGACTTTGGAGCGAAGCCTTCTCTTCTAACCAAACTCATCACTCATTTACACGGAAGTAACGCGATCATAAAGGTGGCACTGGGGTAATGACGTACAGCCCGAAGGCTTACAGGGTACCCACAGAAATGTAACTTGCACTCTGAAAGGACCGAGAGGGGAAGGGAGAATTTGAAAAGCAACTCCAGGACTAGCAGGAGGCAGAGGAGCTCACCCCCAGTTCCCCCTTCCCAGCTTCACCCTTCCTTCCCTTGGACGTGCCTTGGACGTCCCACCACGGGCAGCCCCACAGACGAGTGCAGGAACGAATGGCTGACGTTGGCTACAGACTACCCACATGGAAAACACTTTTCCCCAAACTTTTGTTCTTCCCCCCCCAACCCCCAACATTACATACACACGAAGAAACCAACCTACCATGTTTCCAAATCTATAGCGCAAGTGATACCTTTTAAAAAAACCCTTTGCTTCAGCAGCAGCGAAGCGTCATCTTCACCATGCCTTAGATGCACCACTTGAAAATCATCACCCACAAGTGGATTCGCAGGCAGCAACACCTTCTGACGTGTCATTAGCTGCACACTTTTTGCCCACAAGTGTGCTGACAATAACTTTAGTTTCCAGTAAACTTTACCTGGCAACAAGGCAGATGAATACTCCTTGACCTCCATGACTGTTGTGCTGTCACCAAAGCACCAGCCGACAGGCTAGTGACCAGTGAAAAACACCAAACCTCTAGCAGCCAGGGCCACGTTGAAAACCAAAGTGAGAAAGCTTTTAATAACTTAAAAATGCAGCGCAATGTGCTTTGAACAACAGCTTTTCATTTCAGCAAGTTTATATTATAGTATATATCTCCTTGAACTAAGAGATCATTTGTTTAAATTGCTTGATTATACATAATGATCCTTATAAAACAAGATTCAACATTGCCACTGGGGGAGAGGGCGGAAACAGCACAGATATTTAACAAGAAAGAAAAAATCTCATACAACTTTTGCAGTAACAAAACATTAGGAGAATTTTCACTCCAGTGTTGAAAAAAGCAGAGCTAGAAACATCTTGTTCTATCCCAGCTATTAACACTAACTCTGCATTCACAGACTATAATGTACAGCTTTAATCAAGCTATAGGATCCACACGCTCACAAAATATTTAACTTTAAATACATAGCACTGAGTTAATCTCCAACGATTTATACCGTCGCCCCCTGCCACTCTACATTTTCCTAAACCTTGGAGTCCAATTCACATAAGTAAGTCAGATTATTTTATTTTTAACCTAATAGGGATTGGATATCATTTATTTCAAATCTGCCAAAAGGAGTATGGTTTCAAAGCAGTCTGTTACAGTTTTATAGACTGAAATGGGAACAAATATTCAAATTTAATAAAGTTTGAGAGTTAGAAAAGTGAAATAATTTGCCAGCAAGTTGGAAAGCAGCTTACGCATACTTTATGAAAGTTTTTTTGAAAACATCCCACAGGGCAGACAGGAAACACAAGAGCTTACCTATTCACCTAATTTTATTCTGTAACTTTTAAGAGGAAAAACATGGATTTTGTGTCTCTACACTTAATTGAGGGGAGAAAAGACAGGCCTGCTCCCAAATGAGAAGAGACTGATAGAAAGTGATGTGTTTATCCTGTCGAAATCGTTTACCAGCCTGGATCCTCCCACTGCCTCCCAGAAGCAGCTCCTGGTTGCCCACCTTCGTTAGGCTGAGCCTACTGAGGAGGAAGCATGTAACCATTACAGACCTTCACCTGATTGCCAGGTGATGGGTGCAGACCTTCTGCTCGTGGTTGTCTCTGGAGAAGAGGGTCTCTGGATGGTGGGTGAGGTGCCCCGACTGCCAGCACCCCACAGGATGCATTGCTGATTTGTGCTGCCTAGGGACACAGAGGTCCTTCAGGGGAGCAGATCCTGCCCAGGGGAACCCAACGAGCAAAGGATGGCAGAAAACACCGTGCTGAGACAAACCTCATGTTAGACTGAGTTACTATTTCTAAAGCCAAAAAAGAGCCCAAACACAATCATCTCTCCATCGTTCACACTTAATCGTGAACTTAATCCTGAAGTTTTTCTGTTTCTGGAGGCCTAGCTAGTTCTTACTAAAAGTTATTTCTAATTTAATTAAATCTATTACCTGTGTATTTGACAAGAACAGGGAATACACTTTCTGACCACCCAGCCACACTCACCCATGACGCAGTGGCTGCACTATGAGGAAGAAGAACCACAAGTGAGAAGAACTGAACTTCTGGAGAGAGGTCTTCATGATCTACATTTAAACACACAAACCCAAGGAGAAAGACATCCTTCATAGCATCCCTTCATCTATACATGCCTATGGAACGTTACAGCTCCTGAGCTATGTTCATTGCATTTGTCCACGTGTCTGGCACAAGATGAGGAAAGGGCAAAGACGCTCAAGAGCTATGGTGAGTATGCATGCACAGAAGGGATGAACCATTTGGAGATGTCAAAGCTTTCACTTGTCTTTTTCCAGTACCTTAAGAGAACAGAATTGCCATCACTGTTAAGTTTATCCCAAACACAGATATTTCTTTCAGGGTATTATTTTTCTAACATATATCAGTTTAGTGCTCTCTCCAAGCAGGCACTTGAAAACAGGATGTACTTATAGACGTGTTTGGGGTTTGCTCCAGGAGATATCACAGTTTCATCCACAGATGCGTACCTTCAGTGCACTATTTCACACATAGCATAAACATCTGCCTGTCTATACGTATGTTCGCATACAGATCTGCAACACCTTTATTTTTAGCAGGGACCAACTGATCCAGGGATCTATTTAACTGCTTTATTTGACAATCGAGTTCCACGCTGTCAACTACCACTTTTTTAAAAATCAAAGTCAGTTCCTGGCTACACAGACTGCTTCTCCAGAGCAATGGTCACTGAATACTGTGGGCCCTGCCAGGAAGAAGCTGGAACTGGCCAAAGGACCATTTTCACCCCAATTTACAGCTGGGAGTTTGCGCGTCACCGTGGCAAGGCAGGATGGTCACCTGGGGCAGACGGATTTTTCTACATTGCCCTGTTTTGACAACTGAAGGCTTTAGAAACAAAAATATTGCTCTTCAAGAGTTGCAACACTGTTTCCAGTGATTCCCCACCCTATCCTTATAAACATTTACACTTTAATAGACAGGAAGTGATAAATAATAAATAAATAAGTAACAAAATACCCCAAACTACAAACAGCCACATTGGCAACCTTAAAGAAATCCCTTTTCATTGCTCCCCAGCAGGTAGTTTTAGCTGTGTTGAAACCAAACTGCTGGAAGAAAGAGCCCAGCACCGTGGTGCCCAGCCAGGAGCAGCCGTAGGACCCAGTCTGTGATGGGCAGGAGGTGCCACGGAGAAGGCCACCAGAGAGCATGGACTGCTCAGCATCCCACCTTCTTGGTGCATCCTCCCCTGCATATTCACATCCATAGTGTGTGTCAAACCCAACCGTGCCACTGCCCCGGCTAACACCCAGCATCGTGGGCTAACACACGCTCATCTGCATCCATGTTAACATGGGTATTGGTGCCCAAGAGGGCAGCAACTTCCTCTTCCCTTTAATTGCTCTTTTTATCTTAAAAAAGTGCTATTAAGCATGTTTCTAAAAGGCTGGTTTGTGTTCTCCAGGTGTTTAAAGGCATACAGCAGTTTAATGTCGAGCATAGAGCAGAAAAATTAACTATACAGCCAGCTTTCCAGCAGCAATACAAAGACATACCTTAACAGATCTATTTAGGTTTAAAAGCTAATAAATTAGCTAAGGAGAGGAGTTAACGTATCTTATCTATCTCCACTAGAGTTGACTTCCAAATACTACAGATGGGAGTAAATCACCCCCTGATGCTGTGGCCAGAGCTGAATTAGTTTTAGATTTTAAATTTTAAATTTTAAAATTTTAATTTTAAAATTTAAACCCTTCCTCAGGCAGAGTTGATGATGCTGAAGGCCACCTCCTAGGCCCACGGTCATGGGCAAGTGTGACAGCCAAAGCCAGCACCTGGGGCTCCAGCAGCACCAAGCACAACTAAGGAGTTCGTAAACATACTACATTTATTAAAACTTGCTCTTTTTAGTTCAGGATTGTTTAAACCAACACCTTTGGTTTGACATACATGTTAGGGAAGTAAGCCCTCCCTGTGCCTCCAGCCCAGCCCTGTATGTAGAGGTGCTGCAAACACCAAGGCCCTGGGGACAGCAGAGACTGCTGTGGGTTGAATGTCCCCTACGGCCAGGGTCCTCCTGGCTTTACAGCCAGCAGCAATGCAGCACTGGCATGGTGTGGGCTGAACACCTCTTCCCAGCTCTGGGGAAGAGCTTGGCACGCAGGGAGGGCACGTTTTGTAGGTTGTGTCGCATTTTGCCAAGATACCAAAGCTCCCATTTGATCCCTCTCTGCCACTTTGGCTGCTTACACCATGTAAGGATGAGCAAATGGGGCTGCCGGACAGATTTTTCCCACCATGGTGTAGAAAGAGAGAAGTCCCCATGTGCCACCACCACCCACCTGATGGGCCACACTGCCAGCCCCATCGCCCTCACAGGTGGGCAGGGGAGCAAGTTGTTGACTTTCTCCCCACCCAGACCCTTCAGGAGTGACCAGTGAAGTCACCCCAAGCCAGGGAAGCTGGGCACAGCAGACGGCTGCCAAAAAAATCACCCTGCTCCTGGGTGGAACAGGCAGGAAGTTTGCTTTGGAGATGCTTTGTCGTTCCTTTGGAGATGCCTGGGGCTTTTGCCATGGTTCCCTGTCCCCCACCACCCCAGGACAGGCAGCAGCAGAGCCGCTCAGGGCAGGCATTTACCTAAACCCTCCAGCAACAAGCAGCCAAATAAATGCAAATTAAAATTAGCAGCACCCAAAGATGGTTGGGGGGGATGGAAAGCTTGGGCAGAAGTGGGGTCCCTGCAAGTTGGGGGCACTTCAAAAAACAGAACGCATGTCAGCAGCCAGGCAGCAGTGGATACTGAATTAGCAATCTTGAACAAAATACTATTTGAGAAATAATTAAACGGCACTGTGAAACACTGTGATAATTTCAAGTATTAAAAATGTAATCTGGCATATTAAAACAAATTTACTGAAATAAAAATCAATAACTCGGTGTCCTCTGTATTTCCTCCAGACAACTAATTTAATTAATCTTTTTGTTCACTTGGATATAGATTTTAGATTTGCATTTTACCATCAGAAAATAGCTTGTACGATACTACAAGACTCTCACAAAGCAAATACATTTTTACATGGATTGGATTTTATTCCCTCAGCTGAAATTCTGATCACTGAGCAGCAAGAACACCGCCGTAGCACACAGGATGTCACTCAGGATGTGACAGTTTCCTCTTGTTTTAAACTACCTTAAAAAAAAAAAAAGTCCTTCTCAAATTAGAAACAGAGTATTGCTTTTGATCAGCAGAGACTGCGAACACACTGGGCCCAATCCAGTTACTTATGAGTTTTGCTTTTAACTTTGATGGAAATTAAATGGGAATTAAATGCAGTGCAGCAGAATCAGTTCCTCGAAACGTGGCTAAGGTGACAAGACTGTGACCACATTTGTGCTGTTCCCCTCCAAACAGCCCCATGCTGCCACACCACCCCACAACCCACCTGCACGTCCTGCTTGGTGCTGCCATCACCCCCAGGGACAGACGATGCACCACGCTGTGCCCCAGCCCTGCTGGCACAAGGTCCCCAGTGCCACAAGGGCAGGAGCCCCCCAGGTGTGACCAAAGGAGAAAATACCCTGCCCAGCACCTTCTGAAGGGACAATAACACATCCCTCCCTCTTGCTGAGCTGCACTGACTCCATCAGTACCGACTCAAGTAAATACGTGCAAATAAAAGAATCCAGTGGTGCAGAGGTTCAGACCCTAAACTGAATTTTAGGAGAGTACTTGAAAAATTTGGCTCAGGCTGTTTTTTTTCCAGGGTCCTTCAATTGCCATTTTCAAGTAGACCTTAAATTAGCTGCATCTTCTCAACCTGTGCAATCTTGAGAACTGAACTTGAGTGGGTCACATCCCTTATTGCTTCAAAACTCACTTACCCTTGACTCTCCTATGTTTGTCTTGGTAGAACTTTGCTTGAATAACCCATTTGTTGGGCTAACATAACATTTTGCTTGGCCTGCGAGCTCTATCTGGGTAAACGCACATTTCCCCATTTCATTTTTTGATCGTTTTCTTCTGCAGGCATTTAATTGGCCTCACAAAGATGTTTGCAGAAGTTTAAATGAGGCATAGTTAGAGCTTTCAAAAATACATATAATTACGCACACCTACAATCTCTAAAGAAAAAATAAGGCTACACAAGAACTGATTCTGAAGAGCCCGGTGGGAGATTTGCAAAGTTTCAGTTAAACATCAGCAGCTGCATATTTGGAGCTGATGGCAGATAAAGAGACTTTCACAGACTTGGGCAACATCACGTTTTCTTATTGGTATCATGGCATCGCTAACCGAATCCACCCCAGCGTTCTAGCGACTGAAGCTGTGCAGTTTGGGCAGTCCCCCTCCCATTATAAAGGTAAACTTCATCCACGGATTTAAGAACTCTGAGTGCATTCCTAGGTCCTATCCCTCCTGGAAAGTGTAACAGGAAGCCCAGGATTAGCAGCATCACACCACAGCCAGCTGAAATTGGACAGTTGCGCAGATTTCATGCCAGTGGGAAAGAGGTTTGTACCCAGCTACTGGAGTCCTAAAATTACCATCAGAAACCAGTTCTGCACCCAGAGAGCAAGGTGAGAGATCTCATCTGCCTAATAACAGCAGTAGGCACACCAAAAAAAAAAAAACAACCAAACACCAACAGGCTTGCAGCAGTAAAATCAATCTTGTGCACCGAAAGGGGCAAAGGGAGAAGGAGGATGGCACAGAATGGAGGGTCAGGTTTTGGGAGGGTTTCTTCCAAAAGGCAAGGCTTTCCTGGGAGGTGGAATAACCAGGCAAGGGTCAAGGCAGGAGGCAGACTGGGTGTGAGAATCCAACAACACTGGGGCATAAAGTCTTGCAAAAGGAAAAAAAAAATTAAAAAAAGGAAAGGAGGACTTGGCCAGACAAAAATCTAATCCTACTACTATTAGGGATTACAGGACCTCTGGGTCAGCAGTAAGTTGGGATCAGCTCTACTGCAACTACCTGTGCCACGCTGAGAGCTAAAACCAGAGCAAATAAACTCGAGCAAACAGCAGGCGCCACTTCATCACTCCCTGCCCCTTCCCTGCCAAGCCTGAAGTGAGGTACACCAGAGCACCAAGGCACTTGGGAACCAACGGGGGGGGACACCAGCCATCTCCAGGACACCTTTGCCTACCCTCCACAAATATTTTGCAGCTTAGAAAGTCAGCTTGAGCCCACACGTGTCAGCAATCCCCATAAACAGAGGAGATCCCGACAGGAACAGGCAGATCTTTTGTCTGCGTAACAAGAGCCCAAAAGGAGGAGCGAGGGTGGCACAGCAGCCCCAGCATCCACCAGCAGACATCTCAGCAGCAGCACCAAGGTGCCCAACCAGGGAGGAGGAGGCAGAGAGACAGGACCCGAGGGGGTTTGCTGCATTATTCAGACCCCGGGCTGGCACGGCTCGGGTACATGGAGCAATTTAGGTAGAGGCTGGCAGGCATCTCACACACGGACTGAGACCGCAGTGCGCCGCCGAGGCTGGAAAGGGTCATGCTGGTCCAGCTCTTCTCTCTGCAACATCACTCCAGCCCCGAGCAACACGCAGCGCAGGAGCAGGAGGCTGCTGCAGTCCTCTCACCCCTTCAGGTGGCTGCTTGGAGGCTCCTCCAACCCTACCATCAACCCCCTCCGGCAGATGGCCGCCCCCTGGCCTCAGCCCACCCCTCCCAAAAAATACATAAATTTAAACAAGGCAGGGAAAAAAAAAAAAGAGGAAAAAAAAATTGGGATCATTTCAGAGCGGTACAAATAGGAGGCTCTGCTGGCTGCAGGAGTAACCAGCTGATGCAATTATCCTGGCGGCCGCCAGTAGACCATCTGCCCGGCTCCCGGGTTGCTGTTGTTGCAGTCTCAGCGGGGCTCGCTCCCAGAAGAGCGGGGCCCCCGCGGCCGGGAGGGAGCCATCTGCCCAGCCCCGGGCTGTTCCTGCTGCCCGCCGCGGGGGCCAGCCTGGGAGCCAGCCCCCTGCCCGACACAGCCTCCGGGGCACGGCCACGTGTGGCCAAAGATGGCCAAGGCTCGGTGGCCAAAATCAAATGGGCAGCCGTGCTTAATTCTCTGCACGTGCTCGCTCTCCCGCGCCTCCTCGCAAGCCAGTTGTGTTCCTGGAGCATCTTTGTGCCTGCCTGCATTTAGGGTTTACTTGGTGTGCATGGGACATCCTCTGTCCTCCCATGGGGGGACACCGAGGTACTGGTGACACCCACCCCACCTCACAGTGCTGACCCCCACTTCTGTACCCCGTAATTTATACCACAATGAGGGCAATAACTGGCACCTTCATCTCCATTTTGGTGCGTTTGCCATTGAAACACAAGTAGAAAATGACACCCCAAGGGTAGGGGACAAGGAAACAAAGTGCTGACAAGGAAACGTGAGGAGCATGCAGGTCCGATGACTTCCACTCCCACAGCAGGTAACTCCCTTTGCTAAGGCACAGCAGGCAAGTTTGATCTCTCTGGAGTTTTCCCCAGTTATACTAAGTCTTCTTCAGGGCATGGGAATTGCCCTCCATCACCGACAGGTTATGCCAGGCATCACCCAGAGCCAGGTTTCAGTAACAAGCCTGATCTCACTGACAAAATTTCTACAAACTTAGCAGGCTTGGACTGAAAGAAGCAAGAAGAGTTGTGGAATTTTTTTGTCCTTTTTAACTATATCAAGTACGTACACCTACTGCTGCCCCAGGCTCTGTGCACTCATCTGCAATCAGTCAAACAATCCAGGGTGCCCAAGTGAACCGGTTTTCATTTTGAATTTCAGCTTCCAGGCTATAAAAATTTACACTTTCTCACTCCCATATTAATTGCTATTTAGAAAGGAACAAAGCAGGGAGGGATGCAAGGCCCTGCCAACCTGTCCCACCACTTTCCCAACACCGACGAGTTCCTGGGCACTGAGCACAGCAAATCTCAGCCACAACTGATTTCCTGGGCAGAAGTTTCAGGACTGGCAGCTTTAGGAGGGATGCAACCTGAGGGGCAAAGTCCTTACCATCTTTTGCTCCCCCCAGCCACCGCCAGCCCCACCCCTGTCCTGCATCTCCCCACAGCCTCATGCTTTCCTCTAGGACGCTAAAGCATCTGACCTCCAGTGACAAGGCTGGTGAACTCTTTATAGAGTAACAACATAATACATGGGTTTATATCAGACCACATTTACACTCCAACTTTACCAGACACTGTCTAAATCAATGTGGTCAGTCACACAGCTAAACTATTAATCAGTTTAAATGAGCAAAGGAAAGGGAGCTCTGAACACAACCAGGGCTGGCCTACCCTGTCACCATGTCCCCTCTCCCACAGCCACGCCAAAACTGCAAGCACTCGCCTGCGTGGGCTTCTCAGTGTTTCCCAAAGCCTTTCCAGCAGATTTCAGGGGGTTCTGCCTTCTTGCACCCTGACATGGTTTGTAGAGCTTTGGGACCACAGCTACCAGTGACCACCATCCCCTGCCACAGCTGGGGGACACCAGCTCAGCCTGAACCACCACCAAAGGACACACACAAATAAGGATGGCTGCTTAAAACCCCATTTCTGCTGGAAACCAGGCTGAAACGCTGCGTATGGCCTCATTATTTAGTGGCCATGTGTGGTGACATAACCAAAGGCTGAATTCGGTGACAAAACTAAGTCAGGTTGTGTTCTGTATGTTCTGCTCATCATCTTCAGGCTCTCCCATCCTGCACACTTTAATACCTCTTCCCCTTTCCTCTCTACCTCTTCCCAAAATGCAGCTGGCAGCAGCAATGGGCAGGGAACCCTGGAAGCAGAGTCCCTGCATCGTGGGGAGCCCAGCACAGGGCCATGCAGGGACCAGAGCACTGGAGAACAGCACAAAGGTACCACTAGAAGAGGAGTGAGATGTTCCTCACTGTACTCAAAAGAGGCTTATGGTTACCATCTCCCCAGCTTACGACAAGTCTAAGGGTATCGAGGCAAAAATAACTCCGAATTTTATCAGCCATGATTACAGCCTCAGCCATGGTACAGCACAGTATATAATGCAGAAGCACAGGGAACTGCTTTCAAATTTCAGGATGCAAATGGTTAGCATTGCACACTAAAGTCCTTCTCATGATAAAGGGGGTTAAAATAACTTAAACTGAAGTCTTGTTCTCCTGCAGTGATACAGGCTGCTGTTTGAAGAGTGTAAAGGAGACAAGGGACTGACGAATTTTTCTTTACAAGGAAAAACAATAGCTCTGATACAGCAGACAAACTTGTAGTGCTTCCTCTCTCTCTCTCTATAGGAAGGAAATTCTCGCAAGGCTTTGCTGGCACTGTCCCGGTACTCCCTTCACTCACTGGTTTTTTGTCTTTGGGCCCAGACCAACAAACAGGCCAGGCAGGAGGACCCCAGCAAAGGGCATCATCACCAACTCCTCCTTATCCCCCATGCCCAGGCTGGGTGAGATGCCTCTGCAGCACCCACAGACCACAGGGGCCGAGACCAGGGCAGTGATTCATTCTATTGCACAGATTGCAATAAAAAGCTATTTTAAGATTATTTTTTTTATATGCATTCAAATAATGTTCTCTTTGGTGTAGTTACCAAGCACAAACTAAATAAGACTTCTAATCTCTAAAACACAATGCTTATTTTTTTTCCAGAAGGGTGGAAGTGGGGAGGGAAGAATGTAAAAACCAAAACAAACGGGTATATTTCTTGTGGGATCTGCACTTCAGATGAAATGCAAAGCAAGTCTCCCTCTCCCTAGAGGGTCTTTTTTCAAGAGGGAGAATAATAATAATGTAGTAATAATAAGCACTTATATAGCGCTTTACATTTTCAAAGTGCTGTGTAAACATCAACTAATGGGACACGGTAGAATAAGTAGTGTCTAAAATGAGTTTATGTACTGCATTATATTTTTCTAAGAAGTGACTGGGACTGTTTTTAAAATTAAATTCCCCCACATATTGATATTGCGCAAATGGATTTTCTTTAAAGAAGCGCAACAAAAACATTTTGGTATTAGTTATACTCCACAACCTGCATATTTCCAAATTCTGGCTCAAAACAAATTGCTTAGACAGTTTTATGTTTATAGCATTTTGTTTCTCAAGAAGAATAGGTGTGCTAACTCACTCCTTAGGATGATGTATCAGTACACTTACAGGCACATGCCAGTGTTTTCCAAGAGAAAGTAACACAAGAAGTATTTTATAAAAGGAAGTTTTTAAGAGAGAAACTAAAAAAAAAAAAACGCAGAGAGGTGTTACTATTGCTACCTTGCAGACAGAAGGGCAAGGCAAGCAGCACCTTCTCAGTGAGGAATTGCCTGGCAAGGACAAAAGTGCCTATACTGCAGCTATAAAACCACCATCACTTTCTAGTTTTCCTTGTTAATTCTAGTCTCTAAAACATCTTCTAGAATAGAGAAGATGAAACAACCACAAAGCAAACCCAAGTATTATGACCTGAACTCTAATACTGGTGTTTTGTTTCACTTTTACCTACCCAGCATCTCAAGATATTTAATAAATTCACTCTACTCTCCAAGGGACAAATGTTATACCCTCTTTGCATGCAGCCAAAATGGAAAATATTGAGAGAGGGGGAAAAAAAAAAAATTTAAGTGACACATGTGCATTCATCAAGGAACTGTGGAAGAGGCAGAAAAGAAGGCAGGACAGGAGAAATCTGACTCCAAATCTCCTGTAACAGCCTGGAGGATGTTAACATTTTGCAAACTTTTCAGTCATTATGATCAATAATTTGCTTTATAACAAACCTAGGTGCTTCTGTCACAAGCCACAGCCCAACGCGCTACAGCTGCGTAAGCACAGAATGAAAAGGCTGCACAAGACTGAAGCGATTGAGGAATTATTGGGTTTTTTTTCTGATATTCTCAAGCTAGGAATCAAACACAAGTCAAAACCACACGCTGAATATATCTACCTTTAGGCATGCGCTTAACTGTAAGTATATGAGTAATCCCCACGGTTTCAGTTTTGGGGATTTTAATAGTTGTATGGTTTTCATAACTACAGGAAAAACCCTTTCCAACAAACTGCCAGTGTGACTCCCTGTTGTACTACACCACAATTACTGGAACATATTTGGTATTTCTCAAGAGGTTCAGATAATGAAGAATCCTCCAAATTTTCTATTAGCCCAAACTTAGGAATTCTGCATCAGGGAGTTAACAGCAGAACAGACAATGTATGTTAGGTATTGCAAAAGAGAGAAAGAAAGACAGACAGAAATATTTATAAAATTTAAAGCTTTTTTTTTTTAAGTAAGGTTGTTCGAGAGCCCAGACTGCAGCCCAACCAATGCTATTGCACAAGCACGCTGAGTTATTTAAAGATCTTACTCTCTTTTATTCCTTTACACAAGACATTCCTTCATATTTTCACATCACAATGTCTTCCCAAATCTGAACAAGAGTAAAAATAAATAGGAAAACACACAAGAAACCACCCTATTTTATTTTTTGATGTGCTATTGGCTTAACACTGAATCACAAGCTCCTCCAAAAAAAAAAGAAAAAGTCACATCAGTAGTTACACTTACAAGGAAATTCTTTTTAAAGGCAAGGAAAGGTATGATGTTGTGGTTGCTTCAGGGTTTTTGTTTGTTAGTTGGGTGTTGTTTTTTTTTTCTTCCTTGGCAAACAGCCAATTCTTTACTTCCTATGACTAAAAATAAGCAAAAGGGGGGGTGAGGGTGGAGAGAAGAAGATAGCCCTTCCCAGCAGGGAAAGCCATCGAAATTTGCCACATCAGAAATAACCCAAATAAGAACACAAACAAACGCAAGCCACTGACACATTAAAGGCCAGGCTGGCCACCAGCTGGGTGTGCACAGGGACATTGGGTGTTTGGGGCAGCAGAGGCTTTGTCCTCACCAAAGTCATCCCTACGTTACAACTCCAGAAACGTGAGCCAGCTTATACATGAGATTACGGGACGTAGCAATATTTGAGTCAACCATAGTCAAAATTCACCCAGAAGAAAAAGAAGACTGCACAAAGTAGCAAAGAGAGCGGGATTTACCATGATATCTTCTGTCATCCAAGCGCAGGAGACAAACCAGCATCTGCCAAAGGACCAGCTGGCATTTATGTGCCAGGATTAGCAGGGGCACCCACTTGGTGACATGTGCCCCGTGGTGACACAGCCTATGGTGCAAGCTAAAAGCAGAATAACAAATCTTCCTTTTTCTTGAGATACATAATCTAATTTCTTAGTGGCATTATTTCCACTAAGTTAGAATAGAGAAGAAAATTGTTCTCCAGCAACACTGCCGCCAGCATCTTCCACCAGCACAGGAGCAGTGAAGAACACTGGCCAAAATCTGATCTCTAGGTGCCTTCCCTCTTCCCCACAACACAAGCTCACTCTCTCTCTGCTTTGCAATGCTTTCACAGCACGGGTGCCCACACGGCTGGGACCTCCATCCAGAGAGAGATGAGGACCAGAGCTCAGCCACCACAGCAGGACACCACGGAGCGCTCCACAGCTCACCCCTCCACTGGGACACACAATTCTTGTGTGAATGGGAGAGAAGCAAACAGCTGAGAAACCTGAGTCTATTCTTCATCACTTCCAGTGTGTGAAACTTGAGTCTATTCTTTGTCACTTACAGGCCGTGCTCATGTGGTTTTGCATCCTTCGCTTCACCACAAATCTGAGCATTTGCCTCAACGACAGTCATTTCTTGGACACGTGGGCAGAAGTTTTCTGACCTGCTTATCTGCCCACTACGGATGTGGACACACACCCACATCCCACAAGAGCAGCCACAGTTCAGCCTCCCCAACAGAGGCCCTTTTAGAAAGATTTGACCCAAACTGATGATACTCAAACACTGCAGAGGAGACTCACCCTGCCCTGCACCAACACACACCAGACCTGTCTGTAGACAGCAGAGAGCTACAGGGTTACTTTTCTGGTGGGTAAAATCAGCTCCTGGAAGTCTTTTGCTAGTAGGTAGGCAGCAGGACAAGGAGCCAGAAGCTGAGGAAGAGCAAAACCTCACCTCGTGCAGCAGCGGGCACTGCCATGGGACTGTGCCAGGCAGCAAAAAGTAGAGTTGCACAGGCTAAATTTAAGGTAATGGCAGTCCTGAACCAACCAGGACTCATCTCCACGGTCCCTTCCAGAGCAGTGGGGTTTAACACACGCCAGTTTGCAGACTGCATATCGGCCAGGGACTGGCATGTGTTTTTCCAACATGGCAACATTGAATTAAAAAAAAAATCTTCAAGAGAAAACAAGCCTGTTGGGATGTGCCAGTAAAAGAAAACCAAAGTCAAGCCAGCAGTACACAGTAAGAAAGACAGAAGAACAGATAAGTTTCCTCTAATAAGAGCACCAACAGCCTTCAGGTTCCCAAAGCAACAGGACAATTCCACCTCGTCATTGCCTTGGTAGGTCCCACCACGAGCTGAGTGGTGGGCAAGGCTGGACTCCGGGCACACCATCCCACAGGCAGCTCGTGTCCTGCTCCTTCCTCCCCTGCCTGCTTCCCTCCCCAGGGGCAAGACTGACCTGGGGAACTCTGCTAACACACTCCAAGGTTGTGGTTATGTTCTCTGTAACTGCGAGGAGCAAAAGCAGCAAAGGTTTAAGGGAGGAAAAACCAGTAAAGAAGCTTCCACCTGGGCAGGAAAACCTACCTGTAGGTACTCCCCCAAAGCAAAGCACCCTCAAGGCTTCCCAAGCTCCAAGGTAGGACAGATGCTGTGGGAAGGCAAGCAAAGCTGCTAAAGGGACTCCAACAATGTTTTTACAGGCTACAGACATTAGGAAGAAAACAGAAGAGCAGAGAGGACAGTGTCACAAGGTTAGTTACGCACAATAATACTTCATTTAAGACAGGATTCTTTCCTACTTTTATTAGTTTTCAGCTGCCTAATGGATCCAGACACTCTAATACTATCGTGAAGGGTGGCTGCTCCTACCTGGCCAGGGCAGCTCTTCCAATAGCAGTTGCTCTCCTGGCTGGAAGGGCACTGGGAACAGCCAGTTTCCCTGCCGGTCCCACAGCTGGGCTGGTTTACCTTCAACTCATCATCTGCCCATAGAGTTAAAAATCAAAGTTCTCGATTTCTACCTCAAGCTAAGCTTTCATTAGGTGGTTTGAGGTTTGCTAGGTGACAAGCTGCATTTGTTAGATGGGATACCCACTGTCCCCAGTGCTCGGACAGATACGCATGGCAGAAGAGGCCATAGGATGTGCAGCCAGACAAGGCACTATTCTCCAAAATAAAATCCATAGAACCAATATGGCATTTTTTTAAAGATTAATTCAAAGGGAGCTTTTCAACAACACTCTGAGCTATAGCAAAGAAACAATTTTTCTTCCTTTTTCCTCAACGTTGCTGGACAGAAAGCTTCAAGCAGCCCCTGCTCTGGAGGCAGCCAGGACCTCCCAAGCCACTGGAGACAACAGTTTCTCTACTTGCCTTTTTTGTTTGCTCAGGTTCTGCGCTGCGTTGGCTTTACTCACGCCAATCAGACAGCAGCAGGTTTTAAGCCACTGGTCTGATGTCTTCAGCTGTGCCACTGACAGCTACGACACGCAGAACATTTCTTGGATGGCCGTGTGTGGGGATACAAAAACCTCATTTACAACTTGGCATCTCAAGGAGGACAGGGTGGTTCAGCAGCAGGTGACAAATTAAAAGCTCATTTTTCTATGCATTTTCTTTGGAGCCACATTTTGAATTTCAGACCCACCGGCGGGGAGGAAAAAAATCGTAGCCGAGACATACCTCTTCATGAAAATATGCATTTGGTCTTCGGGTGAATTCCTGGTGCCTGTCAGAGCGCCCCGCAAACCCCCACTCGCAGGGGACCCGCCTGCCACTAACAGCCCCACTGCTGAAACTGCATCTTTCTGCCAACTGCAGGGGAGTTTTGTCCCCCCAGGTCTTTGGAGCAGCAGCTCCTGCCGCAGCCAGGGCTGTGCAGCCTGGCAGCTCCACGGGCAGGGACCAGTGGCTCCACTGGAAACCAGGCACACCACAGCTCTGCCAAGCACCTCTCAGGGGTGCTTTCTGGTTTGGTGGGGTTTTTTCTGTTTGTTTTTTTTTTCCCCCCCTCTTTTTCACCCCTCTCAGACCCTCACCTTTAAGTTCTGTTTTCATTCTTCTTGATATAAGTAAATTCAGTAATAAACCTGAAGCCCTCTGTTGAGTGTTTATTTAAGACCAAGAACAGTAATCAAAATAAGTGAGATTTGTTTTAAAGCTCCCATTTGGTTTATCTGTTATCAAGCAGAAAAGAAATTAGGAAAGAAAACACCCTTGAAATGAGGGGAATCAGATCAGTGGACTCGCACCCGAGCATCAGGCGAGACTCAGTACAAGATCTGAAGATAAGCACTCACAGTTTCATTTTAAAATGGCTCATCATATATTGTACCATACTCCTTAAGGATGCTCAGAATTAGACTGAAAGTACTTCTTTATATTTAAAAAAAAAAAATCATCTCAAGGTAACTTTCTCAACCAGAGTTGCCTACTACATTCCCCACAAACTATCACCTCCAGAAAAACCCCATTTTTGCCATATAAAGCTAACATAAACATAAATAAGGTGCAATTCACACACAGCCCTCCTTCTCTACTCCTCCATCCCAGTATTTTCAATACTCTGCCACATCCCACATGCCCTCTGGGGGAACAGTCTGGTCAGTAAAAGCAAAGAAATTATGAAGGGCAAGGCATGCCATTTTCCTAGAAATAAAGGAGGCCACGAGCAAATTACCTGACCAAAATGCATCCACAGAATTCAGCAATAAATAATATACAAGCTTGGCATTACTATGTAATCCAGTATATCTTTACTCATGTGAGTAATCTAATGAAGCAAGAGAAATTTGAGTAAGAGCTTGAATAAGTAAATCAAAGCAAAGCTGCATTTACCTATCAAGCAAAACAGCCAGAAGGCTGCTGCTTTTTTTTTTTCCAAGAGCAGAAGGTAGGCTTGTGCATCAGAAAAATTTCTTCCTTGCATTTTGCAACCATGTTAGTTAGTCTAACAAAAAACACTCCCTATTCCTCTAGACCTTCTCTTTCACGTATCATATATTATATGTATTTCTGTGCATTCACATAAAGAAGTATTGAAAGCCTACTTTCTGCAGTTACCACACTAACCTCCTCTTCCCTCCCAAACTTGAAACAAAAGTCCTCACGGGCCAAGTTCAGATGCTGCCATGATCACAAAATAGTTGAAACTTCCAGAATTAATGATTGCAATCACAGTTGTCCTCAAATGTCTCTATATTAAACAGAAAATAACTACACACTAATTACTAAACCACAACAAATACGCTCCTCCAGACAGGAAAGCACTGCCACTGTCTATTAAGAGCAGAAAAGCACCTTTGTTTAGGTCGTTTACATTTCTAGTGTTTTATTTTCTACTTATGCTTAATCACACCCTTTTCCATGGAGCTGGAGTCACTTTTCAGATCTGCTCCTTTTCTCAGTCTTTAAACTAAAAGTTAAAAATAATACAGATGCACCTCCAGGTAAGCAAGCCTCTGTGCCAAATCTTTGCATCAAATCATCAGACACCCTCCATACTCAAATACCAGCAACATATTTCCTAGCTTCCCTATTTTATATCCATCTTTCTCTGTTCAGCATTTCTGCTTCCCCAAGTATTAAGTTCATCCTTTTACCATCTGTTTTCTCTACCTCCTTTTAGTTTTCCAGTTTGGGGGACAGGCGATTGAAAGAAGACAGAATCCCAGTCAATTTTGCTTACGTAAGCCTATACCTGCTTACCTTCACAGATGTTAAACACAACCCAGGTCTCTTGGGTTTCCTGCGGTGCCATTGGGGAGCTCCCATCACACTGCTGCACCCTCTGCACCTTGAACCTGCCCGGTGCTCTCCTAGAGACACCCCCAGCAGCAATCCCACAGAGCCAGCAGAAGAAATAGGAGATGTTCTCTACAGCATTGGGTACCAAGTGACTATTCCCATCAAGTCTCTTCACTGCTTTTGTTCTTTCAATTGCAATGCAAGAAATGAGAATACAACCCCATCCCCACTAAGGTCAGTAAGAAGTACCAGCACCAAAACAAGACAGAGCTTTCACCACCGTGGCTGATATAAGCCTACAGCTACTCACAGTCCTCTAACATCAACAGGAACCTTGATTAAAATCATTAGAGAGCTTGGAATTACACTGTTGGCTTGCTTTTAAGCATGCAACCCAGCTCTAATTAGTGTGAAGGAAAAAAAAAATGTGTACTCACCCTAAAAACTGCAAAAGGGGGTCCTAGATGCTCACCCAGTGAAGGACTTGATCTCTATACTGCACCTAACACCTTCTTTTCAAAGGGCACAGCAAGTCTGTCTCTAATAACATTATCTTCACCACCATGTGAAGCAAGTTCCAGCAATCACCAGGTGGAGGCTTGGCCAACCTGCCTCAATGGTAACCCAGAAAAACCCCATCTCAGCCAGGTGAGGATCATCAAGCAATGGGCAGAGCTGCTAATTGAATACCAGTCCTGTTGGAGGTTGCCTGGTGCCTCACCCCTATTTCTAAATTATTTGTAAGCAAATGCTATGTAAACCCAGTAACAGCTTCTGTGAGTCCAATCGATTGAGTGGTTAAACTTGTACAGTCAGCAGACAACCAAGGGAGGCATATATTTTAATGGTAGATGTGGAAACAAAGGAATTTTGATTAGCCTCGGGACTGGAGGGGGTAAAAATACTGGTTTAGGATTTTCCCAGGATATGCATATTAAGAACTTGTCTTTTTGCCCTCTGTGTAATTTTTTTTAATATTTGGAAAGCAGAATTAGGCCACATTTGACCAAACCTCCAGAGCCCAGCAGGCGCCAACAGAGACTGGAGCACAGCAACTTGTTAACTCTTGTACTTTGACTCGTAACAGGATTTCACTAGTGAGCGGCGTTATTTTCTGTAGCGCTATCAGAGGCTTAAACAAACTGCTTCTCTACAAGCAGGGACCTTTCCCTCCGCTTCCCTTTAAAACCCAAATGCATTGTTTACTTTCTTTAATACGAACTGGAAATAACTTCTGCGTAAAGAAACTCCAACTGTTACGCTTCTGAAGCAGCCTTCGTTATCAGTACCAGACTGGAGGAGAACAGGACTGCGGGTGATGCTACAAAGAGAGCCGAGATCAACCCCACTAGAAATTGCCCAGGAGAACGTGCAGGTAGGGTGGGTTTAAATGAGACCATGACTGAGATTATTTCACCTCCAGCGTACCCAAGCGAGCCCTTCAGGTCTCCTGAGTGGCCTTTATCCAGCAAAGGCAACGCTCCTCCGCCACAAAGGCTGCCTTACATTTGTACTTGCCGCTCCGCCGCGGTAGCAATAAGTCCTTTTACTGTTTGTTCAGCTCTTGAAAGTCCTGTAAAGCATTCACCGTTCACCTGTCACACTGCACAAACTGAGCCCTTTGAAATGAAAATCTAAAAGTAAATGTGTTAGTCAACGGCGGCGGCGGCTGCAACAAGCGTGCCCGACGCCGGCGCGAGCCTTCAGGCAGGTAATTCACTTCAACACGAGGCCGGCGAACAACAGTATGTTTTATTTAATTAGGATGAACAGAAGAGATAAACCTCACAGCAGGGCGGGTAATGACAACGTTTCAAAAATAATTCATGCCCAGGTAACAAAAGGGCAAATTTCAATTACATAAAAAGCTAAAAAGTTGACTTAATACATCCAAGGGGGAAAAGAAAAAAAAAAAATATTAATAATTGTACTGCATATGATTAACAAGTGGCATTTACACGCTCTGCAAATTGGTCTTTCTGTTGCCTAATCTGTGGCTAGAAAGGAAAAGGTTTTCTTTCTAAGCAAATGCAAACAATATAATGAAGCTACTTATCGCTAGATTCAGATGGGTATTGCAGTGCTATCCGAAATAAGTCATAGAGTGGAAAGCTAATGCCATACACCAACTCACTGTACCGCAACCAGATTTGCGGACCCGTTCCGAACGGCATCACCCCGTCTCCAACCCCATCGGGTCCCTTTGTTTGCATTTTAGAAAACAAACCATTGCAAGAGGTCGAAGCTCGAGCCTCCTGTAGCTGGAAATGTCACAAGAGACCATTTAGTCTCTGCACATCCTTCTACTCCCCAGAATAAAGCAACTCTGATAACCCACCATAATTCACCGCTGCACATGTATATACGTCTAGGTCTCATCAACAAGATGTTAAAACTCCCATCACCTTATTTGTTTAAGAGAATAAGGAACCAGCCTCTTTGCATTTACTAATGGACATCAGGAAAGAAAATGCACGAGAATTTGGGCTGGAAAAGTACGTTGAAAAAAGGCATGTGGTATAGAGAGCTCGGAGCTGGTCCTCACTTGGCCCCAGCTCCCACCCACACTCTCTAAGTCCATGTCCACCAACGCACGCACCAGAACCAGGCCCACCCCTCCACTACCATTTGTCAATCGAGATTTAGCAGGAGTCTGTAATAGGTTTTATATTATTAGTATTTCATTACTCCAGCACATTTACTAGGATACAAGGGAACATAATAGCCATCCTTTTTTGGAGGCATTTAAGGAGAATACTGATGGATTGATGAGGGGCTGATGTAGGCATTTTTATCAGACAGTTCAATTATTGTGGGTAATTAATAATCTTTTGTTTAAGAGAATATTATAATACATGAAGAAAGGTATTATATTTTGGAGATTGCAGGCTAACACATTAGAGCCCAAGAGATTATTTCTTTTTTTAAAAAATGTGGTTTGCATTTTTCTAGTGTTGTAATGCACTAAAACTGATTTCACAAATTGGGGCAGGGAGGGGAGACATAAATTAACTAGTTCAGTAAAAATAACAAAGTAAACAATTAAGAGCACGTTTATCAAAACCAGAAGTAAATATTAACGCTAGAGTCAGAGAGCCAGCAGGTAAGGTAGGTTTTTTAAACATTTACTACAATAACTGATCATTGGGTGCCACCCCAAGCACTTGGCTTAGTTAATTTAACCAGGCTGAAACCACTTACCCAGGTTTAACGTAAAAGTCAATTTGGCACCAAACAATAGATAAAACCAAGCCAAAGCCTCGTCTATGATAAGACAATTTGTATTTACACAAGCTTAACGCATCTACAAAACATCATTTTTATATCCAATTCAGAGGATGGCATGAACATCTGCTTTCACTTCAAGACATTAATTTTCAATTATTGAAGAAAAACAAAATAAATCCTGACAAATTACTGGTAACTGTGGAATCTTTTGTTACTCTATTAGTTTATAATAGTAATTTAGAAATCCTACAATTAACGTCCTAACAAGAGCGCTCTGATTATTTTTTTGCACGTGTCATCTGAAGCAATTCAGCAGTGAATGATGTTCTCCAACTTGCACTGATGGTACACAAATATATTGGAAGAAAAAAATAGGAGGCGTTCTCAGAGAGTCACTACCGTTACATGGTAGTTGTTTTTCATTGATGGCTTTAGATGTAGCATCACTAAAAATATGAGATTTGTATTTTCTCCCTGTTCACATTCAAACCTTTTGCATTGCCTTTCCCACTCTTTTCAATTTTTGGCCACGTTTATTCATTTTATTCACCGAGACCAATGGGAACAGGCCACAATTAAAAGGTGTTTGCACACAGGCAGGAGTTTCAATCAGTAAAACCAGTTAAATACCACCCAGATCCCATCCAGGAAAGCATACCGGAGGGAGAGAAAGGCAGGAAAATGGGACTTGCGGAGTTCAGGGGAGAACGCTGCTAGGCTTGTAGCAAAATACACAGGCAAAAATTAAAAACTGCAGGCTAATCCCTGAAGGCAGTGCTCGGAATACTGCACGGATTCAAACACTCTCAGGGCACCAGCCCCACAATGAAACACCAACATCTCCAATTATTCCTAATCCCCCAAAAGCTACACTTGATAAAGAACAATCAAGAGCGTAATCTTATTTGATATGAGTTTTATCAATTTTAGCTGCTGCTTTCACTGTATCAATAAAATTCCACCGAAACTTGAATGAACTGTAAAATTAAAGGATAATCGCACAAGTCTCTTGTATTTGGCAATTATGATTATACTTGTCAAAATTTAATTTGTAGAATGTGCTGTTCCAGTACCTTCAGGTTCTTCTCTATCAACTGGGAAAAAAGGAAAATTATATCTTTAAGACAAGTATGAAAGACATTGTTACTTCCACAGTCAACTCTGTAACTGAGCTCCGACATTGTATAATTGACTTTGCAAGCAGAACAACAGCAATATAACAAAGAAAATGTCAGTGTTTTCACAGCGCTAATCTATAGCACTAGGAGGGCCTCCTGCTGTCAGCCAGAGCTGACAATACAATAGCTTTCAAAGGGATATTACCATCATGCTTTTATTCTTGACATCAATCAAGACAAAGAGAATCCTTTTCACAAGACATTCAAAATCAAACCTTTGTATGAGCAGATAGGTAAAACAGCATTCCTTTAAAGAAGATCATTCATAGCAATCAACTAATTGGAGCTCAGCAAATGGTTGAAGTATTTTTATTTACTTTGCAGATAACGAAGTAGCAAGCGACCCCCCTTTTCTCCTCTTGACTGACACAAATGAGGCAGGTAGGGTGTGAATCAAAAGTTTCTATCAGCATTTTTTGCCAAGTGAAAGCAAAAAAATATGACAGCAATTCTGCAACTTCAAGTAGGATAACAAATCTAGACTTAATTAGTGCATTCTTTTGCAAAACAGTTTGATTACTGACTAGCACGTTTATGCACAAAATACCCTTGCAAGCTGACAGCAATTTGCAGAACTGTCAAATTCAGCAACCAAAGTGCATCTGATGCTCAAAACCTTGTGCCGACGCGAGCCCAAGTCCCCACAAATTGCAGTCGAGTAATTCCTCAATTACATTTACACGGGACTGGAAACCTACGAGTTACTGTTACCAGCATCCCAGCACTTCACAGAACTGCTTCCCAAGGCCCCAAGCTGTAGAGCGAGAACCTACAGTTTAATCAAGAGGAAGGATGAGCCCCTGCCTTCCTCAGCCCCACCGCCGACTGGGTGCCAGCAATCCCTGCGGCTGGTGGCACTGGGCAAACTTTTAAGGATGTTGGTGTTGACATCACTCCCCATCACTTGTGACAGGGGACAGATAGTGTGTTTTGATGGTCACAACCGTGTGATGGTTCTGGGGTTCAAGACCACGTGGTTTTAATGACACTGAAGAAGGTACAACTCTTCCCTGCAGGAAAGGGCTAAGGCCCTCAGCCAATGTGGTTACTGGCAGCAGGGAAAAAGAAGGGTCTGTGTTGAGGAAAATTACTTTCATGGGCTTCGTCTGTGACGTGAAGCAAAGCTTCAGAACAGGCCAGTGGTTTACTCCATCACCGCTACCACCACACTGTCACTGAGGAGTTTACTTTGTAAGCCAACAAAGACTCAACCCCTCCTCCTTTTACTCTGTCCTCAGCCATCCGACACAACCCGCCTTGAAACCAAGCAGAACTTTTTCCCCAGCCACACGCTACGAGGTTAACACCTTCAAGTTTGCACAAACTAATGGCCAGAACAAATCAGCATATTGTAATCGCAAATCGTAAATTCCACATCGGGGGAGAAGCCCAGGGCCACTGCTGGAGTTAAGAGCAGCAGGAAGGACGGCAAGTTTCTGCCAGGCTGAACCTGAGACCTGCTCACACAGCACAGGGGCCACATGACTTGCAGCTTTGGTTTGCCATCCCTCCCTTTTCAATAACGTGCATCTCGAGAGTTGTCAACATTGGATACTTCTGTCAAAGTCGGTTTCTTCCTTAAATGCCAGGCGGCACCGCTCCCCGTTAACGTGCGGCCCTTCCGCATGCAGAATAATCCCTTTCATCACAGGCACACGCTGATTCTATTTTAGTGCCTAATCTTTCTGAATGAAAAAAAAAAAAAAAAAACACCACCTGCCCAGGAGATGGCTCTGGGACTTGGAGCAGAGCTGTCACACATCTGTGACTCCTCCACAGACCAGCTCTTTCTGCCCAGGCACTTCATCCCTGGAAAAAAAAAAAAAAAAAAAAAGGATGCACAAATCTCCGTAGTGGTTAATAAATAGCAAAGCTGCTGCACAAAGTGAAATAAATACGCGGAAAAGAGAAAAAGGGTAAATTATTTTAAGTCCTAAATGCTACACGTATATCCACATAATTTATGCTTGTTTTCTTCTCAGCTGAATTGGGAAACCTGTGACCTCAGAGTGCCTTTATTTATTACATCTCAATTATTTCCATGGAAACGCGTACTGTGGCAATCTACTGGGTTGCCAGCTCCCTAGACCACAAAATGTATATGATGGACTTTTTAAAAGCAGATGATACGGATAAGGAAAGGAAGAAATTCTTTATCCTACGTACACATATGAGCTGCCTCCTATTATCCAAAATTTCACCCAGATTCAGCTCATTCCTTAGACTCCCTGTTACTCAGCTCCTGCTCAGACCTGTAATTTACAGCCAGTTTATGCTGAAGCTGAAAACGCATATTTTTTTTTGTGCCTAGAGACTACAGAAATATTTAGAATCTTTATAAACTGGGCTTCACCTAGCTTACTGTTGCAAAGGCCTTCTAGATATTTCTACATTACAGAAATGATGTTTCTTTGCTATGACTTGCCAGTAAGTTACCTGCTTCAATTCATAAAAAATGCTCTTGTAAATAGTAATCAGTTCTGTATGAGAATTAGGGTCAAAATTTCATTATAAAGTATCAACCCCTTGTGAAAGATACCATTGCCTAAAAAGTAATGAGGTAGAAAACAAAATGACTAGTAAACGGTGAATATCTAATGTTGTTATGGTACGAGATGTTAATGTTTACTAACTGAGCTTCTATAGCAAATAAGGTTTTCACTGACATAGAACTATTTCCTGAATGTTAAATGCGACGTTTTAGCACGGAAAAATATTTTAAACTCCAGAGGCCTGGCCACTAAACGTGATGCCCTCATCCGAGGAAAGTCATGACCCGAGGCCTGCACCACTGTTTTCAAACTGCGATTCCTTTGAGTTTCAAACAACCTTATTTCAGAGCATCCCCTAGAAATAGCTCTAGCTCTGCCCTTTCTTCTGCCCACAGACTGTAACGTTCATCTACCAATTACCCAAGTAGCTCCTTGAGCAGAGATTGTCCGGGATTGCGGAGGGTCAAAACGCCACGCTGCAAACCTGCCCCACCAGCACAATGCTCAAAGATACTGTTAGTCCGGGGGGAAAATAATGGTTAAGGGTTTTGTAGATGAAAGACTTGACTTTACGAAAGAACACCACGCTGCAAACCTGCCCCACAATGCTCAAAGATACTGTTAGTCCGGGGGGAAAATAATGGTTAAGGGTTTTGTAGATGAAAGACTTGACTTTACGAAAACTTCACAAACATTTGAAGCAACGTATGACAACTTCCATTGCGATCATCTGTTCAACAGTGGATATTTCACAAATAATATAAAATGGCCCTGGATGGGGTTCGGATTCCTTCTTTAGCTGGTCGATTAACTGCCTGCTAATTTTGTCCAGCCGCAAGTTATTTAATTACAAAGGCTTTAGGACTTTTTTGTTTCATCAGGGGCATGCAAAGTTATGATCCTTTTGTGCTCCTGTACAACAAAGCCCCCCAGACCACTGAGTTTGCGACTTGTGCTTTGTGCGGAGGACAATAAAACCTTACCCAACATCAGCTAACCTCCTCGTGGCTGGGAGCGAAAGCCTTCGGAAATCACGCCTTCCCCTCTCGCACCAATTCACTTAAAAGTCAAAAAAAAAAAGCTGGCAAGGCGCGCAATACGGCGCGGGGCTGCTCCCGGCCCTCCCTTTACGTTTCCACCAGCAGCTGTTTTTCTTAGGGAGAGGTTTTAAAACACCCCTTTCTCTGTGAAGAAGAGTTTAAGGTCTAAACCTTTTATCGACGCAGCCCTTGCTAAATTTCCCTATTGTTTCTTCAAGCCCAAGCCAAGTTTTCCACCCGCATCCGTGGCACGGCTTTTAATTCTCCTTTTCTTTCCCCCATTGGACGGCGGGAGGAACCAGCCGGGGTTCCCCATTCCCGAACATCAAGAAAACATTTCATTTCCAGCTAAACCGGGTAAAAACACGAGGTGCCCCCCCATCCCCCGGCCCCGCGGATGCGCCCACCCGCACCCGAGCATCACCCCCCCAAAAAAACTTTCCTCCCTCTCCCGCCTCACCCGTGCCACCCCGGCTTTATCGCGACACGTGTGGGGGGAGTGAGTGGCGGAGGGGACCGCGGTAGCAACGCACACCCCCGAAACGGACGGCGGGCGGGCGGGCGAGCTCCCCACGCGGGGCGTTCGCCCCGCGTGGGGAGCTCGCCCGCCCGCCCGCCGTCCGTTTCGGGGAGGGGGGGTGTTCCGCCATCACCGGCCCGTACCGGGGATGAGAGGGGGGGGATTTGCAATCCCCGCCAAGCCGGGACCCGGCCCTGATTGGCCGCGTAGCGGCGGCGGAGGCGGTTGCCGGTGACCGGCGGAGAGGATGCCTTACCTTTCACCGAGCGGGGCTTGGCTTGCTTCCTCC
>NW_015090842.1:15401119-15436299 GCF_001431845.1 Calidris pugnax
GCACCGCCACCCCCCCGCACCGCCACCCCCCGCCGCTCGGCTGCTTCTGGGGAGCTGGAGGGGAAGGTTTCTTTACTTTGGCTTTCCCAACGTGTTAAATTTAGCAGGAGCTGCTGGAGTCACCCGCGCCCCTCTGCTGGGAAGGTTTCTTCTAGAAAAATCCGAAGTGTTTTAAACTCGTTATCCCGCGGGGCGCCGGGTGACATGGCTGGAGATAAACGCTGCTCCATGAGTTTCTTCTCCCACATAGACGGGGGCTTGTTGGTTTCACGCGGTCTTCCCAGCTTTGGAGGACCAAGGGGCTTCTTCCAACGCCCTGAGCGGCGCGAGGAACCAAACATCTCCAAGCAGCCCCACGCCATCGCCTGTGCCATCCGGCCAGCAGGTTGTACATCCAGACATCAGAAAAGAAGGTGTCTCATATGGCAGGAATCCCGGGAGGGGGGTTGTGTGCAGGTACCGTGGAAACAACCCTGGCAGAAGCCCCCTGATCCGGCCATCCTGGTGGGAAGGGGCTCTGCCCGGCCTGAGTGGGCTTGGACCAGCCTGAGGGACCACACAGCGGCTGTGTGAAGGCACCGCTTTCCTGCTGATGGTCTTCACCTGGAAAACATGTTCCTCTTTTCTTTATTTTTCCCCAACAATCACCAAACGAAATGCAAACAGCAAGTTTGTCATTCGATCAAGAGAACTCAGTAGAGACCTGTGAAGATTCTTCTTAACGCAGCATCGCATTTGAATGGATGTTGAGTGGTGATTTTCTGGTTTCTTCAGGTTTGACAGAAACTATTTGGTTTATTAATGTCATAATAAAGGTTTACGGTTCCCTTCTACTGCATGACTCCAGATTACCACCATAGACTGGACAGATAGTAAAAAATGTTTCCTATAACACCGCTATAATCAAGATATACTTCCTCTACATCTCTGCACTAAGTATCAAATTGGGGGTTCAGAAAGGCTAACCCAGGACAGTGATGGATTGGTAAAGAGCCCGTGGCCCCGATTCTGATCCCAGTAAAAAAATGGGGTTAACTCTAAGTCGACAGAGATTCACCGTTGCAAAAGCCAATGTGATACCAGTTTCTATAAAGATATAAGCAGGGCTGATAAGGAAAAAAAAAATAATAATGTTGTGATATTGTTATACTGAAAAACACAACCAGGATCGCTGGTAAATTTGGTCAGCGTGACCCTAGATTCATATCCGTTCAGCATCAGAGTCGGATCAGGAACTGAATTACTTCTGCATCCTCATCTTATTGGAGAGTCTTAATCCCCAGGCTATCAAATTGTTTCTGTTCTCTCACTGGCCCAATGAATATTTAATTATTCTTACAAAGCAGAGCAGCTTCAGCAGGACAGATTCTCATCCCAGAATGTGCCGGCGGTTGGGCACTCTCAGAGGAGTTCAGAGACCCAAATTCAAATCCCCATGCAATCAGGCAAAGAGGGGATTTCAACCTTAGTTTTACACATTCCACTTGGCAAGTAATTCCCAAGCCCCGTTGCCATCCCGAGCCCCTTTGCCATCCAGCCCTCTGCCTCCACGCTTTCTATGCTTTTTTAAAAACAATTTTAAATGCCACAATTAAACCATTTCTACAACCTTTTCCCCCTTTTTTCAATTCACTAAGAAATCTATAAATTTTCATTTTTAATTAGTTTTGGTGTTGTTTTTTTTTTACCTTTTCTCTTGCCAAAGGCCCAGTGAGAAGGTTTATTTGCAAGCCCCTACCTGGTTCGGAGCAGCTGCTGGCAAGGTGTGGAGCCCCGGTCTGAGCATCCCCAACCCCTCCCATGAAAATGGCTCAAGCTCCCTCTCCCAGCTGTCGTCAAAGCAGCAGCACCCTTGAAACCACTGCTTCCCATGCTGGCATCTGGTGAAAAATACCCAGTTTATAGCTAGAGATAAAGAAAGCAGGAAGGCAAGTCTGACATTAAAAAATGAAACACATACATAAATCTGTCTTTAAACGTAGCGCACACATATATAATTATTAATTCATCCCTCTCTATTATCTTCAAACCCAGCAATACACAGATTTCCTCCAGGCCCTGCTCTGTAAGTACATCTCTGTTCCACAGAGTTTTTCAACATGTGCCTAAATGCTTTGCTGCTCTATTGTCACAACACATCGTTTGTGTATCTCCTCCAGATATATGTACAGAGAGTTTATGTGGTTCCCCAGCCTCTGGTCCCGCAGCCACTCTTGAGCAAAGAAAGCCCCGTTAACCCTGCTGAGCCCCCCAGAGAAATGCAGAGTTCACCCATCCAGGCTCTTCCCAACGCCAGAACTTAAACTCACATTGTCATTTAAATAGATACATTCCAAGAGCGCTAATAACAAGGGAAGACTTCACAGGCTTTATTAAAATATTTAAGGCAAATGACACCAGCCTGTGTGCTAATTTAATAAAAATACATTTAATAATTTAATTTAATTATGGTAATTTAAGAATGCAATAAAAATACATTTTGAATCTATTATCAATCTTGTTTCCTCACAGATGCCTTTCCTTTTTATTCTGGGGAATGTTAATAGGAGCTCAAAGCCGAGAGTGCCAAAGTGCAGAGCTGTTCTCTCCAGGAGAGAACCAAGAGCCCTCCCGCAGCTCCAGATGACATCCACGTCTCCTCGGGTCGCTGGGGCAGTTTGGATGGTGGATTCTTTGCTTGGAATCCCTTTTGGGGATGTCACTGTCCTATATTATACACGACACAGCCCCTGTACCATACACAATGCAGCTGGTGGTGAGAGGGAACCAGTGCTGAGCTGCAGCAGAGCCCCCGAGCTCAGCATGGTTTGTCTGAAGATGGGATTTGCTGGTGGAGACAACTGACAGCTTCACAGCATCCCCCAAATGCTCCATCACATTGCCCATCCAAGTCCCGGGAGGCTGACATGGAGGCACCAAAGTGTAATCTGGGGGGACGTGGTGGGCCCTGCCCCTCCACTGGCTGCCACACTCCTCCTCAGGGACACCAACACTTGTACAAATACACTCCCTTTTCATGTAGGGGAAAACCGGTACACACACACACACTTTTCATGCCAACTAACTTGAGATGATGATTTCATTTTGCTCTGCTCTCTTCTGCCACGTGCACACACAGTGAAGATTGTTTTTAAAGTTTGATGACATTTTCAGGAAGATACTACCCATAGCAAAATTAACAATGAGCTCTGTTCTCTTTGGAAAGCGGTTACACCGTCCCGCTATCTTAGCACATTATTCCATCCACACCTGATGGAGAGCATCCAGGATATTAGCACTTTGGCTTGAGTTTTCTCCAAACGATTTATGTTTAAGTGATTTCATTTTGCTCTGCTCTCTTCTGCCACGTGCACACACAGTGAAGATTGTTTTTAAAGTTTGATGACATTTTCAGGAAGATACTACCCATAGCAAAATTAACAATGAGCTCTGTTCTCTTTGGAAAGCGGTTACACCGTCCCGCTATCTTAGCACATTATTCCATCCACACCTGATGGAGAGCATCCAGGATATTAGCACTTTGGCTTGAGTTTTCTCCAAACGATTTATGTTTAAGGCAGAGAGCTGGCACAGACAATATTATCTCAGGTAGTTCCACCCTGGCAGTGTTATAGGAAACCAATGGTTCTGCCTTACTATGGGAAATGCAGGCAGGAGGACTACCAGCCTCTCTATAACATATAGATTTATTGGCATTCAATACCGAGAGCAAAACCCCATATATTTCTATATATAGACATAATGAATTGGAAAGTTTCAGAATCAGTTTGAAATGACAAGTTACATAGAAATAGCACAGTTGTGTAAAGGCAAAAATTAAAAACATCATGACAGCTGGGATGTTCAACGAGGACTGAGGGAGTTAGGCACCTGATGGACCAAGCCAGCTTTGAGAAATCCAGTCTTGGTAAGGATTTAAACTTTCTGAAGTTAGAAAGAGGAATACCTTCAACACATAAAAGGGCCGATCTGGTAGACACCAAATGACCAGGCAGCACAGGGAGGATCTCCTTAATTGTGGAGCAGCCAGTAACAGAGTCAATCTTAAAGAACATATCACACTCATAGACCTAATTAAGAGATGCTGCATAATATCCAAGATAAGTGTGGCAAAATGCTAATGCCCCGGGAAAAGCCGTACAGCATGTTTATCAGAGGGTTTGTGTGCAGCTTAAAAAGGAAAAGCTGTACAAGCACGTTTATCAGAGGGTTTGTGTGCAGCTTAAAAGACCACACAAAACGGGAATCAACCTGTGCCGAGACCTGGTGCCCACAGCACCTCCACCCTGGCCAGCCCTCAGCACGGCAGGAACCAGACTGGCCGAGGTTTGACAGAGATGGGCAAACACCTGAGCTCTCTGGATCTGCACAAGAATACAGGCACATACAGGAAACTATTAAAGGACTGGATTATTTCTTAAAAAGAGATAATGTTTCCAAAGCACACGGCACAATGCGCTCATTCAGAAGAGAGTCAAATGTCACAGTGGATACAGCTGCAAGACAGTGTTGCTCTTTATTTACAGTAAAATATGTCAAATAGGGAACACAAAGGCATCGTCGGGATAAACATGGGACTGGAGCACACAAAGGCAGGCGGCATCCACAGCGCATCAGACAACCTGAATAAAAGCCCCGACTACAATACCAGCCCAGTTTCTATGGTGTTACTGAGTTAATGCCTGCGAACACTTTACATAAATAAATAACTGGCATCCCACATTTCAGTCATAAGAGAGGTCTGACATAGCCTGAAAGTCGGGCTACAGAGCAGCAGAAACCAGAGGCGCTCTGGAGGGAGGATGTGCACAGAAAGGAAAGGCTTCATGTGAAGAGCCGTTGGTGTGTCTGCGGGGCAGGATCCAGCCACAGCACTCGAGTTTACAATTTGGGAAGTTACAGTGAGAAGAGATGAGATGTTATCCAAGAGCACTGAAAAACAAAGGGAAAGTTTCATCGTGAAGCACATTTTACTATGCGCAGGATGATAAGCCCGTTCCAGCAGCGGGGATGCATGCCATGTGCACCGGCATTAGCATTCATACATCTCTAATAAGCATGGTGATTTTAAATTCCTTTTCACTTGTGTACAGCCACTTCCTTCTATCAATCATTTTTCCGTGTGTTAAAGAAGACATCCAATAGCCTGAAATCAAGGCAGAGTAAGTGGTGCAGTTAGTGACACTTTTTGAAAAATACTATCATACACCGGAGCTGAATTTAGCTCAAATATCACAAAATACCCATCTGTCGAGGAACGGTGCACACACACCCCTGCACAGTTACAGGAAAACAATCATTACTGATAACAGTGCTAAAGATACAGGCCGTGCAATACCCTGCAAACACAAGCAGGTATTTTTCCCTTTCCCTAGTTCACCAAGCAAAGTATTCATTTTTGGCCTCTGTTCCAATTAGATGCTGCAGGAAACGGTGTGGGAGTCAGGCAGAGGATCTGCACTTCATGACAAAACCACCTTTAGCGCAGAGAATTTTCCTAGTTCCACATCTGCCTTTTGAATATTCCCGTAAAGATAACTTATAGCATTATAATGTTACTTAATAAATTACAATGTTTAGTATAAGAAAGTATCACGTTTCATTATTTTTAACACAGCTCAGAGAAAGTACCTCTCTGTGATCAACTTATTCTGGTTCCTTTTGTCCCCGCTGGACGTGGGTCTGTACTGCTTCTCAAAGGACAGAAGGAATAAAAAAATACATTCTTAATTTGAATTAGTTAAAAGAGGGTGAAGCCCTGGTGTGCAGAAGATGCTCCATGGCTCTGGGGTGAGCTGGCCAGCAGAACATCAGGGTCTCTCTCCATCTGCTGGCTCCAGCACAAGCCCCTGGCCCTCGCCTGCTCCTCGACATCAACTCAGCTGCGCCGAGCTCCGACAAGGGAATTTCTGCAATGAGGATGGGTCACTGCATCTCTTTCCCCATGAGAGCAGTTCACTGTGCCCACCGAGACCCCTTCTTACCAGGGTTGCGATCAAAGAGCTCATTCACTTTCTGGGGCTTTGTTACCTGGGGGGAAGCTCCCCCTTGTACTCAACAGGCATCTTCACTGCTGTCTGACCAGCAGCCGCAGCAAGAAAAAACATGGTATAGGAATTCTAATTTTATTTACATCTCTGCCAGCGTTGCTGACTAGGATAATGTTGAGATACAGAGACAGAAAGTCAGGTAAAATGGCCAGGGCAGTGGGCAAAACATGGAGAGGCCAGAGGAGAGACACAGTGGTGAGGGCAGCACCAGGAGCTCAGCAAGGGGCTCCAGGGCAAACCATGGCAGCAGCCTTCAGGGCTGCTCATTGCCACCAGTACAAAGGCGTTTAAGCGCACTCTTTAAGCTGAATGCTGTGTACTTTTACATAACTGAAGGAGAACAAATACCCCATTAGCAGATAATTAGCACTTGGACTCAGAGTACTTATTTAAGGTATTATGGATCGACCTCCAGCATTAGGAGTGATTCATGTCCCCCGTATATTCAGGCATCCTCCTTTCTTTTTATGATTATAAATATCTGTGGCATGTATCTGTGTAATGTTTATGAGATGTTCAGAATTGCACTCTGGAGACAGAAGATTTCTCTTTATCCAGATAAAAGGTTTATCAGTGTTAAGAACAGTGGGCCCATTGTCTTTCCTTACACCTTGCAGTTAAGAAGTCCTACTCACACTAGACCAGGGCCACCTCGAGAAGTGTATGGTGGATTTCCAAAGCCATTAAACAAACCTGGTCCCAGCAGGGTGTTAGGAAGTGCTGGGAGGCTTCGGGGCAAACTCACCCCGGGAGCTGGACCTGGCAGCACCCACACCATGGAAACGGTCTCAAAATGCCACATCAAAGACTGCCAAACACGCGCAGGGCAGCAGCCATCTGGACCAGTCTCCCAACAGCAGCCTTTTAAAGAGTAACCTGTCGCCAGGGTCTAGGCTCTTACAAGCATTTTGCACGGGCAAGCACAGATTGTCTAAAAATTCCTGAATTTCCAAAGCCTTCCACTCCACTGGTATATTCCCAGTAAAATAACAGGGAGAAGTGACCTCTCCCCATCTCTGCTTCTTCATAAACCTAACAAAAAAAGTAATCCTTGACCACATTTCCAACCCTGCCATCATTAGCCTGTTATCTACTACTACTGCTGCTGCTGAAAAAAGCCTGCACTGCGTAGAGATGCTTACCCTTTGCAACAAAATCTCATCCTCGAGATTGTCTCTACCATGAAAACCATCACTGACGGCTTTGGCAACCAGCAGTATGAGGCTGGTTCCTCAATGTGTCCCAGCTCAGCCCCATCCCTGCCCAATGTCCCCATCCCAGGGGAGCAGCAGTGTCCCCTCTGCCTCTGCACCCCCAGAGCTGCTCAGGGGTCCAGGAAAGCAAAGTCCAAACAGAGGTTTCCCATTAAACCAAGCGTCTTGAGGACGGGCAGCCAAACTGTTGCTGTCACCTCCTCTTCCAGCTCCTTCCCACTGCACCGAAGAAAAGAAAACTGAAACACAAATCAAGTCCTATTCTACAAAATTAATAGCTTCCACTTGCTCCTTTTCTGTGTCTGCTTTCACTCTGTAATTACGCAAAAAGACACGGCGTACTGCGTGGTGCTATTGATTAACAAACCCCACAGCTGAACTGACAGACCCCCAGGCAGTTTTGAAAGCAGCATTTTAAAGGAAGTTTGTTCTTTAATATTGAGATATTTATGGTCCCCCCTCTGAATCGGTGTGATAACGTGAATGAGCTTGTGGTGGGGAGCAGGTGGCAGTGTGAGAACATGCCGTTTCTATTCTTCTGAAAAACTTCTATAGAAATTAATAGAAAATTATCTCCTCACTATTGAATAATGTGGGATGATGCCAAAAACCCAGGGAAAAGATCTCATTCTCTATTAAATTCAGTAAGATTTGTCAAGTAGTTTCTGTAGAATCTGCCCAGGTTTTTACAGATCTCTCTCCGTTCCATCTCTCCGCAGGGTTTTGGAAGGGTCACAGAATATTGCCCTATTATCAGCAACACTGATGTCCTGTTTAAATCCTATGATTGGCAGTGTTTATTCTTCTCTTATTAGGACTCTTTTCTTAGATAGAAAGGAATAAGCCTTATCGGCGATAAGGCTTATAGTCAGCTGGGCAAAATAGAAGAGGCCAGAGGATATTAAGAGAGCAGTGTTTGTTTACATTTATTTTTAGATTCTTTTTTAAATCCTAAAGCCCATTTTTCAATGCAGCAGTGCAAATCCTCAAAACACATGTAAGAATGCCACTCTAAAAATTGCCCTGCTGTTTGTTTATGTTATTTGGTTATCTTGCTACGCTGACCAATATTATTGTTGCATCCTCCAACCAGGCACCGAGCGCGCAGGGTCCCGGCCGCGTGGCACTTCCCAGAGGCAGGGACAAACATCCAAGAGAGTTACAAAAAATCCCATGCCTGAAGCCTGCACACTTCTCTGGGCAACCACCACCACTTCCTTGGGGTGAGCCTGTGCCACAGGAGCAGCCTGCTGGGGACTGCTGGGGGTGTTTCTCAAGTGGGCACCACCACGGGGGGGGTCCTTGCCATGTCCTGGTGTGGCACGACACAGCATGGCATGGTACAGTGGTACCAGGGCAGGCTCAGTAGTGGGCTGCAGTGCTGAGCTCCCATCTCCTGGGGGAAAACGGAGCCCAAAGTGGCCATCATCTTGGTGAGCCACCTCCGCTCGGGGAACAGCATGATGTGGCGTTCTGGCATGTCTTCTTGGGAAGGGAAAAAAAACCTAAAAACACATCCTTGTGAAGACATGCCGTGGGAAAGGAGCCCGCTGCATTTCTGAGGCCGTAGCTCTGGTGTCGTGCCCAGCCCCGGGGCAGCAGCTCGGGGGGCTCATCGGAGGCACAGCCAGGGGCACGGGGGGCCAGGCTGGGAGCAGCCGGATGGGCCTTGAATTCCTGCCGGCGGCCGGCCCGGCGGGGCATAGCAACGGGAACCGGGGGAGGAACAAGAAGCAGCGGGAGCTGTGAGAAAAGCGAGCGGCGCCGCGGGGCGAGGCGGGGGCGCGGGTGGGAGGATGGAGGGAGGGAGGGAAGGAGGGAAGGAGGGGGCGAGCAGAGGAGGCCGGGGTGATGAAGCTGGGGGTTCACAGCCCCGGGCTCCCCCGCTGTCAGACGGGAAGGGGCAGCCTCTCTGAAAAGATTTTTACGCCATCCTAACTCACCGATTTGTGAACCGCTGTGATTTCTGCCAGCCAGCCCACCCTTGGGCTCGGTCCCCTCGGCACAACAACCCACAGCCTCCTCCGAGCACAAAAGAGGTCTGGGTTCAAGCAGCACACACATGCCTGGTGCCTTTAGGAAACCCAAATGTCACCAACGCGTTCCCAAGGAAAGCAGCCCAAGCCCAGAGCACGTGACGGTGCTGGCGGCCCTGAGCGCCGGGCCCGGCATCCGCCTCCAGCCCTGGCCCCACGGGGGGCTTCGCCCTCGCTTTGTGCAGGGGGCGGCCGCAGGGGCCCCACGCTCGGGCCGAGGCGGCCGGGGAGCCACGCTGCCTCCAAACCCCTGAATGCAGCCCCAGAGAGCCCTCATCCCACACGCACACTGGCTGCCGCCAGCCCCACAGCAGGAGTCGGGGGCTGCCTGCTGCTCTCCCCACCGAATCCCACAGATTGGCTCCCCCCCTCCTCCCTCTTTGGGCTGCCAGTCTTTCACAACCCCGCTTTTTCTTGGCCCAGGATTTGTAACGGCATCGCTCCCAGGCGCAGACCGCGGGGGCCGCAGCGCTGCTCCCCCCGCTCACAGCTTTCTTTTTGAAGCGCCGTGGCACCGGGGTGGGTAGCTCCTCTCCTTGGCACAGCCATTGCTGGTTTGCAATGGTCCCAGCTCCCAGGAGGAACCAGCCCTCGTTGGGGGCAGTCACTGCTCTGCCACGAGATTTCGTGTCGGAAAAGATGTTTTACCGCCCGTGAGTGGTTGTCCTCTGCGTGAAGAAAATGTTAATCAAACTGCAGAGAAGACACAATAGCCGCGCAGATACATTAAATACCTAGTTACTGTGCGATAAATAATTAATAAAGTTAATCTATTTGACCATACTCTGCTCAAGTCATACTCTTACAACAAATCAATAGCAATAAGACATAACATTTGTATGAGGCTTCGCTTTCCCTGACTGCTGTGTGATCATTAATAACCAACAGCCGAGCACTCCCCATACCACACAGGCCAGCGAAAACTTCAGGAAGTTTTGATTACATCAATGATTCTGCTTTTAGTTAGTGAAATGCTCCTGAAGTGCCCTGGCACATCCAGCAGGCACATAGGGTGGGGTTTCCCAACGAAGCCAGGGAAGGTAATTGGCGAGCTCCAGTTGACTTTCAGTGGAAATGAATTTCCTGCAAATTCAGGCCATTCCAATACCTCAGCCTTCATATTTTGCAAGCTACATGTACATAGTGCCAGTTTTTTTAACACTTCCCTAATTTTAGCCATGAGCGTGGTCCTCTCTTATAAAAAAGATGAAAGAACCTGGTTTAGGAACTGCAGAAGTTTCCTTAATTGTATAAAGTTTACAAAACTTGCATGAAGTTTACAAAACCATCACTACTATTTCTGTTTCAGCATTAGCAGACATCTGCACCTGAAAGAGCTCCCAGCTTAAGGCTACCACAGGGCAGTGAGTCATTTTAGACGGCAGCATCAACTGCCCTGCTTTCCTCTGGAGTTAAATTAAAATACTTCCCAGCAACACAGCAGTTTGCTTCTTCTCCAGCGATTTGGAGAGGGAGATTTGCTCCTTACAGGGTAAAACATGGTGTGTGGGGCTGGCCCTCCTCCCAGCCCACTCGCTTCCCTTGATGAGCACGCAGGAGGAGGCAGGAGCACCAGCTCCTTGGAGGCAGCGACCCACCTGAAGCCAAGACACTGAGTTTTCCTGCAGACCACCTCCTCCCAGCTGGTCCAGGCTGCCCAGGGCCACAGCTGCCCCCAGGCTTTCAGTGGGGTCAGCCTGCCTGCCGGCTGCTGCCTCAGGCACCGCCACGGCAGGAAGAAAGAGATGGATTGTCCCTCCAAGAGTCCCCTGACACCAGCCCTGGGATGGCCACAGAAGTCTGCCTGCTCTCTGGTTTGGGGGAGCCACGCACCCCATCCAGCACCATTGCCCTGCCACGCTGCTCCTGAGTGGCATCAGGGTGGGGGAAATCGCCTTTTTGGGGCGTTTTTAGCAGTTTCCGGCCCAATGACCACAGGATAAAGGCAGCCTGGCTGGGAACAGGTCAACTGCTCCTAAACCCCAGGCCGTTGCCCTGCTACAAGCCCATCCTTCCCCTCTGCAGTCAGCTCCCACGGCGCATGGGAGCAGGCTGGCCGAGCAGCCCACCGAGCGCCGGGGCCACGCCAGGGTGGCTGAACTAAAGAGCCGCAGGAGGAAGAGCACCAGAGCTTTGTAGAAGTATGTATTTTTACATCAGAGTTCTTTTTATATATATATATATATATAAAAAAAAAAATCCCACCCTGCTGTGTTAGGAGAAAAAAAAAAACAAAACCTGTGGGCATTTCAGACCAACCTATTTTATGAATGCAAACTGCCAGATTCAACATGCGAGCCAGCCTGGAAAACAAGAGGCTGGGAAGGAGGAATGTACCCACAGCAAGTGCTCAGCAGGCCCGTGGGTCCCATCACCCCTAGCTGGGGATCAGAAATAGAGGTGGCCAGTGACAGCCATGCAAAATAAAGCTGTCTGTAATTCGGAGCGGGGTTCGCCAGCTCTGCCTGGGGCTGTGCTGTACCTGCCTTCTACTTACTGGTCAAATGACCTGAGCCTTCCTGGGCAAAATAGTAACAGCAAGCACATTTTGGATGTGGAAAATGTTCACTCGTCTCCTGCTTACATTTGCACACCTGAGTGGGTACGCTCGAAACACGGCTGCACGCCCCCCGGCCGGACCTGGCTGCAACTCTGCAGGGCTTTACAGGGCCCGTTGCTAACTGTCCCCTACGGTGCCCCTGTGAAATACTTATTGAATAGCCCCGTGTACAATTTTGAGAGATATCAAACCATTTCAGAATAACCACATTTCAGAAAAAGTCCGCAAAATGACCTCTCAAGAAAAGACGTGAAAATTTTAAACGCCAACTCATTAAATATTCAGGGTGATGTATTTGCTCAGCTCTCATCAGCGCCCAAAGAGGGCTGATAAATGCTGCTCAGGAGCAGTTCAAACAACAGGACGGGTCAAAGTGAAAAAGAAAGTGAAATCCCAAGGTACCAGCAGTCAGTACAGGGAATTAGATGTCCAACAACAGGAAAAAAAGGTTGGGATATAAGGCTCTCCCAGGTAAATACAACCGGCTTATTCTGACAGTTTCTCTGGAGGTGCAGACACTGAAGGTCTCCCAGGAAGAGCTAGACCTGAGAGTGCTCTCCCCAGGGACACGCAGTGAGAAGGCACCCTTCTGCCCTTGCAGGATGCTCTCATCCACCCCCCAGCTGAAGGAACAGAGTGCCTTTGAGGTCTCTGCCTCTCTAACACTGTCAGAAGTCGGCACAGATATGCTCACGTGAAGGCTGCAGAGTCCTGTTTCACTATGAAACCACGCGGCAAAATCCTCTCACTATTTTTAGTCAGTAGGAAATATGCCCGTGCAGGCAGGGCACAGAGGACCAGAGCAATACGGGCAGAGACAGGAGCTGGAGCAGAGACAGAAGTTAGGCTCTGGAGTCGACAGAAGCGTGACCGGCTTTTCGGTGAATATTGTATGGCCTTGGGGCAGTGCTGCAGGACTCGGGCTCTGTGTCCACGTGAAGCGCAGTTACCTCTAAAAACTGTGTTTGAGCATATGCTGTGAGGAAAACAAGGCTCTCGAATCACTCTGACTCAGTTTCACCACTGAGCAAATGGAGCTGGTGACTGCTGCGTCTCCCTGGGGAATGCTCCACAACTCAGGCTGTATTTGGGTCATAAGAGACTTCAAAGGTCTTTTGAGCAAAAGCACTAAACTGCTGCAAAATACGGCAGGCGCTGGTAGACAGTGCAGCGACCAGGCAGTAAGGCATGCCAGAACTGTGAAGTTCTTCTAAACTTTCCTCCCCAGTCGATTCTGTTGACCCTGCAATCACTTCTGCAGCTCTTCCTTGAGCCTTTCCCAGCTCTCAGCATTCTTTTTGTACATGATGGGATGCCCAGACCCATCATTCTGTAATCCCAATGAGATCCTGACACAGCCAGGTGGTCTCAGAGGGGTGCTGGCCCTGCTGGCACTCCCTGCTCCCAGCGCCTGCGGGCTGAGATGACAAGCTGTGTGTGTCCCTCAGGAGCCCAAGACCTCACATCAGGAAGAAAAAAAATCTGAAAATTATGGAAGAGGCTTGGACACCGTCAGAAACCAAGCCACTGAAACAGCTGGCAAAGAGTTAGTTACTAAATATTTTAAGACTAAATAAACCTGACGTTTGAGAGGGCTCTGGTCCATTATTTTTGTTCAAATTACATGTGCATCCTCTGATATATACCTCCTCAGCCATAAACAAAAAACATGAGAAGGATAGAGAAAGAAAAATCGTGCTGAACAAGGGAGTTACATACTGTAGGAATGCAGGAGCCTGTGATCTGCGTTATTTCTTTGCTTAAGGCCACCTAGCAACAGCGCATAGGTTAATCCTCCACAGACTGAACAGACAGCATCAGCCAACAGGAAAACAAAACATCTCTGCTAGAAAAAAATCAGAACAAGAATTATCCATTTGCAAGAGGGTTGTAGGAACAGGCAGCAACAAATAAGAAAGAGGTATACATGATACTCCTGCAAAAGGAAGATTTCCCTGTAAATAGAGTTATTGTCCAGCTCGTTATTAAAAATACAAAAAGAGCTTTAGAACATTTACAGAAAACCTCTGTGGGAGCTGCAGGAGCCCTGCTCCACAGGGAGCTGGGGGATGAGCTGGACCGTGGTCAAGGCTGGTTGCCATCTTAGAGTGTGCCTTTAAGTGATAAATAGAGTGTCCTGTAAAATGATAAATAAATGTATGGAGCTGTAACCCTTCTGCCAGGGGCTAGCAGCACCTCCAAGGGCAGGTTCAGGTCTCTACGAGCATCTCCTGGACGTTAAGATATACCATTACCTTAGAGCCATTGTTCGCAGTGGCTCAGCCCCTGCTTTGCAGCTCTGCCAGGCTCCCCTGCACCAGGACATTCTGCTAGAGGGGCCTGGAAACGCAGAATTAACTCACCAGGAGATCCTCTCCATGCCAGGGCTGCTCCACACAGCCACTGTGCCCTGGAGAAGACACCCCATAGGGCTTGCCAGCCCCAACACCCACTGCATCCTCAGCGCCTGCTCTTTGGCAGCGCGTGGGGTGGCCCTGGAGCTGTGCTGTCCCCCCCAACATTGCCACCTCCCTGTGCTTCCCCTTCCGCTCCACCAGGGATGGGAATTTGGAGAAAAATGTGGTGGGAGGCCACTGCTCCTTGCCAGCCTGCTGCAGCGTGCCTCCTGCCTTCCCCGCTGCCCCAAGCTGAGTGTCACCTGCTGCCCACCAGTGCCAGCACAGCCGGCACTGTCCCCAGGGAAGCTTCTGACCCAGCTTTTCCGAGGGGTCCTTGTGGCATGGCACACCTTCCCGTGCTCGCTGAGGGACGGCGGCCAACGCGGTGCCGCACATACCTGCGGGCCTGGGATGTGATTTATTAAGGGGTTGCTCCTTTTCTGCTGTTCGCCAACAGATGGTAGCAGCACTGCTGCTGTCACGCCAGGCCAGGAGCTGCTCGCAGGAGGAGATGACTTCTGCTGTGAAAGTTTTCCTGCCTGATGGAAAGTCATGCTTGCCCGTCCCCTTGCACTTCACTAGATGCACTTCCAGAGCCAGCCCGGAGAGCAAAGCAAGTCTCTCCCAGCACAGCTCAAGGCTCTAGGGAGGGACAAGGGCAGCTGATGGGGTTATGGCTCAATTCACTGAGGCTGGTAGACCAAAATGTGTTCTGGGTGCCCCAAAGGGTGACTCCTGGGCTGCACGGGGCTGCAGCAGCTCACCCTGCCTGGCTCTGCCCACAACGAGCCATCCCTAAATGGTGAGCAACCCTCAGCTCGAAGACAAGCACCAGCACAGCCCAAATTAATTACTTAATTTATTATTTACAAATTTAATTATTGGGCAAAATCCGAGCATTTCTTGCTACTGGCCGCTCGTGCCGGACGGGTCCCCGAGCTGCTCGCTGCCTTTGCTGGGCGAGCACTGGAGCCAGCTGGAGCTCTGCCTAAGCGAGGTCTGGCTAAGACAGAGCTCAGTACAGACCTCAGGATCTGGTCTGAGGCAAAGCTGCTCTGCAGAGGAAAAACAAACAAACAACAACTCCGCTCTAGAGGCTTCCCCTAATTCTGTAAAGTGCTTTCAGGCTTACGAGCGGCTCTGTATAATCAATAACAACATTAACAAAAAGGTGGCCGAATGGCAGCTACCTCTGATTAAAATAGAGCCCTGGGTGTATTGCAGCGAACAGCCATGTAGCCGTTTCTCTGATCAGAAGCAGGTCTTTCCTAGTGTCATATAATTCATGTTAAAATCACAGCAATAAGGCAGACTTCCTTGCAGCTGTTCAGAAGTCTTTGGAGGCTGCCATTATACTTCACCTTTTTAATGCTTTATGTATTACAGCTTTATTTTCACCTAAGGCTGTGATCCTAAGCTTCCTCACAGCCTTATCTACAACTCATATTTCAAAGCCTAATTTTCCTGCCCCCAAACGTAGAATAAAATAGCTTGCAAAAAGGCCTGCAAGGAAGCTGCAAGTTCTGCGGTTTTACAGCCCTTCTCCATTGGATCTGTATAGGTACTATTCCTCACGGAGCCAAAAACTTCCTGGAGAAGTACTGTAGCTAGAAGATATTTCTTGACCTCGCGTAACACTCTGTCCACCCCGGCTGGTGGAGAGATTATGAAATTTTAATTGGACTGAGAGCAAGATATCACTATAATTGGAGCCCAAGTGCCTGCACAAGCCTGAGAGCTAGGACTTGCTGGAAATCCTCGACAGCCGCCAGCGGCCCCAGTGCCCAAACATGCCCAGTGCCCCTGCGTGGAGGCGAGACGCTTCCTCCTCTCCTCTTGTGCTGCAGCCACTGGATCCCTTCCAGAAATAAAAGGGTTTGCGAAGAAAGGATGCTCAGGCCCATCCAGGTTTCCACCTCCCCTGTGCTGGCTCGAGCAGCAGCACGAGGGACGACGAGAATATCCCAGCTCAGCCCAGCATGAGCTGATGTCTGCCCTTGGGGACACACACTCCTCATCACAAAACGACTCTCTGCTGCAGCACTGGCAGCAGTCTCTCGCTCCGCTGAGCTGTGGTCCCCTTCTCCAGCACCTGGCTGGCTGGACAAGCCTGCCATGGCTCTGTGTGCATGGCAGCCCCGTGGCGGGCACAGCTCGACCCGCAGCACGGCATTTTGCTGGTCTATGCACCAGCTGTTTTTGTAACATCTTCTGGTAGGACATAAACCAAGCGCCGACTCCCACCACCTCCAAAAGGTTGGCAGAGGCCACGGGTTGGAAAAGATGGGCACGCTGGAGGAATGCAAATGGTGGGATTATTTATTATTCACATAGATGCTCAGCCTGTAGCGTGTCGCCTGCCTCCATGTAATTGTACAAATCACTCAGCTGAGTCAGTGATCTAACTGCAGACCCCACAGCTCAGGGACTCAGCTGATCCCAGAAGGACTGTGTTCAAACATTCATGCCCAGATGACACTTGCTCCCACACATACTTTTTAAATCTTTGCCAAACACGGTGAGAGATCATTCTGTGTACGTCACGTATAAAATAAGATCTCGGTTTTACTAGGAAGCCCACACGGAAGAAACTTCAGGAAAACAAGGCACCACTACAAAATAACAGCCTGAATGCTTAGTCTTCATCTAAAGGTTGAAGCAAACCTCCCTTGCATAACACACTTTTTTTCCTTGGTAAACACAAATCCAAGCTCTGAGTTGGCCAAGTGCTTCCCCTTCTTAATAGCCATCTGCTAATAGACCGGCAGCTTTCCCTGCTCTGGCCATCCCCGCTGCAAAGGGCTTATCACATTACTGCCACTCCAGGAAACCTTGACTCCTGATGTCAGTGCTACGAAGAGGCTGTTGATGAAGCACTGTCATTTTATGGTGCAGCTCAGCAAAAGCTTTGGCTTCGTCTCTACCTGTGACGCCATAAAACCTCAATGGATGAGCAGCCCCAGGTCAGAGCAAGGAACCGGCTTTGCCAAGTGATTTCATCAGCAATGGTCTTTATTTATGCCGGCATGAAAGACAGGAGACCAGGACCTCTCCAACCCTCTGTGGTTGCTGTTCCAAGGCCCCTCTCCTCATTGCTGTCTGGTCTGTGCTATTCATGGGACAGGCGCTGCCGTGGGAAGGCTCTGACTTTACTGGTGGGCCACACGGGTCATTCATTGTCCTAAGAAAAGGAGTATTTTTGAAAATATAACAATGAACCAAGGAAGCAGAAGAACAATTTAAAGTGGTTGCATTGGGCAGAGGCATCCTAGGAGACACCTAAGCAAGCTTTCTGCTACAAACTACTGTTTTAAAACTGCTGGGCAAGTTCCTGGCCCCGACTAAAGGCAATGGCATGACTAGGGTTTGCTTCATCCAGGTCTCCAGCACCAGCGTCTGAGCATGCTTGGGGACTAAGGATGAACTTTAATTTGGTTTACAGGTCTGATCTCCTTCAGCATCAGGATTGCTGCACAGAAAAAATAATTTTAAAAAATAGGCACTTGAAGGATGGACTGTTTGAGAGACAGCATTCATGGAGGCAGAGCTGGGAACAGCGTGTGTGATCCCGGGGGATGTCCCATCCCATTTAGTGTCAGCCTCTTCCCCATGCTCTCTCACCTCCCCTTGGTCCCCATCTCCCATCACACCCCAGCAGAGCTGCAGACCTGTGCCCCTGTGCCATGGCCAGGCCACGCTCTGCCCAATGCCCGCAGCCAGCCTCCAGCCCACCTGCCTGGGAACCACAAAGGGAAACCAAACAGAATAACCCGTAAGAAAACGCTTCGCATTTCTGTAGCAGTTTCATCTGAACAAAGCATTTTGCAAGCTATGCTGAATTCAATTAACGAAGCCTTCATTTCTTAATTCATTAAGAAACACAGTCTGCCTTATGATCTCATAATTGAAATCAAGTTGTAAGATATTGACTATATTCACTTTTTTCTCTTTTGTGAGAAAATTAATAAAAAGGAATATTAAAAACCTCAATCTGTATGGAGTGGGAAGGGAAGGAAATACACTTCTTTGTTATAACAAGCTATCTCTATTTCTGCTTCAACATTTTCCAGTCCTGCCATCCTCAGTTGCACTGCACGAAATCTGAAGGCAGGGTGAGGTCCCTGCCCCAGGAGCACCATGTGTCATTTTGGGAAGGAAGCAGCCTGGAAGCGCTGATCTGCAGCCAGCTCTCATCCCACAGTGACAGGGTGGCCCAGGAATGGACCTGCCCAAGCAACCGGGGACCAAAGTCAAACAGTGCCAACCCCCCGGTTAGCATAAATAATTAGTTTTCAAACATGAAGGCCTCCATGGTGACTTTCCCATTGAGGAACCATGTGCTACTAAGAAAATTAAAGGTTGAAGGTTCATTACTGGGACAAGTAGAGCACGAACTTTTGCAAAATGCCTCATCGATTAGCATCATCTCTTGACCTAAAAGAGAAACTCTAAGGAGAGCTGATAGGAAGTTGATTCCTGCTGAGGTTTATTGCTGTTAAGTATTATTATTATTGATTTTGGCTCATTATTTTTCTTTATTAAAAAAAAAACAAAGAAAAGAGGAGGAAAGAAAGAGAAGTTCAATGGGTTTTCCATCAGCCTGGCTCCAGGTAGGGCTATTCAAATTGCAAGGCAAAATAGAGTTGCACATACAGATGCTATTAATACTTCCTTTCTAATTAAATTCCACAAGAAATTGTGCAGGATATTTCTGTCCCCATACTCATTCTAGTCCCATCATCTTTTGATTAACTATCCTCATGCACTAGGAATTAAGGTGTGACCTCTAACTTTTTTTGAGAGAGATGTGCTGTTTTTAATATTAACAGCTCCATCTTTTCATTGTTCCTTGAGCAGGGTTGGGAGGAGAAATATAATTACACACAATGGGGGTATAATTCATACATTAAAAGTGACATTAAAATGATAGGTAGCAAAATATAACAATATAACAGCTTGTCTGTCACTCTTTTATGGATTGCTGGCACCCTCCAACCCCATTACAAACCTGTCCCTGGAGGGAGCGCAGCGGGAAGACGTGAGCGAGATTAACGCCGGCGGAGACCTCACGGCGCTTGGTGCCGCAGGGCTCCCCGGGCAGGGATATCTGATTTAAACTCCTGTTGGGTCTCCCCTTCCCACAGTTCACCCCGTCCACCAGCCAGCTGCCACAGCCCACGCCACCAGCACCCGTGGGTCCCACTCTCCCGGCAAAGGAACCGCCCCGACACTGCAGCTTCCTGAAGCAGAGTCCCAGCGCTCCCATTAGGAGATAACATTATGCGGTTTGATGTATCTGGGGCATGGCAGGCCCTCCTACGTAGCACACAGGAGAGCAGCTCTGCTGCCCACAACGTTGCCTCCTTCCCAGAAAAAGGAGCTGGCCCTGGCAGCGAGGATGCCGAGCACCCGTCAGCAGGGAGGCAGATGGAAGGGGCTGTTTGCGTGGGGCCGGGCTGTGGGTACCAGTCACCCGTGGGGCAGGGGATGCCCAGGCCCAGCTATGGCTCTGCAAGCCCAATTTCACATAACACTGCTTGTACGTGGCTGCAGAGAAACTGGTGCAAACACCCCTACATGCAAATTTGGGTTTTTTTTTTTCTGCTTAGCTGCAGGGTGCTCCCTGTCAGCATAACCTAAATGCGAAATGCTGTTTGGCAACTGAATTAGGGCATCATCTGCTGAACGCGCTGATGTCCAGCATCCTTCCCTTCCACATGGCTGTCGGGCACCCCTCCAGGGCTCCCACGCCGGGTCACAAGCAGAGGGGTTTGTGTGCAGCCCCAGAAAGCCAGGCTGTCGATCTGCCCCAACAGCCACCCATTTGGGCTGAACTGAATTAGAAAACATCCACACGGGTGAGAGCCTCCCTGCAAGCTCTGGAGGGGGATGCTGCCCATGGGCAGGCAAACTCCAGCCCGAGCAGTTTCGGTGTGCAGCTTCCTCATACTGCAGCACTTCTGACCACAAGCACTTTGGGCAATGATCACCATGCTTCATCTAGTAGGAAAATCAAATTAACTTAAGCATATGCTTATATTCAGGCATAACTGACCCCTTGGTTAATCCCTACAAAGAGAAATCTGCCATCACTCCCCTCTCAATAAACTTCTTGCGATGCTGTGGCCGCACCGTGTCGCCTGCCTGAGCTTCACCGAGTCCAGGTCTTCACTTTCCTCAAACACAAAGAGTAAACCTTGCTTTTGACAGCAATTAGCTAGTGTTCAATTAAAATTGTATTTTTTTGGGGTCCAGTTTTGAAATCTGAAGATCCTGATGGATTAAATAAACATGCAAAAAAAAGTCAGTGGAAAATGCACCTAGGGCTGTTACTGGGGGAGTCCGGAAAGACGCAGCTCCATGGGGTAAGGAAGGCGAAAATCCAGAAAGATCCAGCCTGAAACCTTAACACAGCAGCCAGCGCAAGTCCAGCAGCAGGAGCTTCCCCGGACTCTCAATATTCTAGTTAAAATATGCAATTTGCTCATTTTTGCCTGGATAGCAAAATGTGTATTTTAGAGACAGGCCTGTTTTGGAGAGCGCCAGCCCTTCCTGCTCCCTGCTTCTAACATCCAGGCACCAGTTAACGAAGAGGGAGGTGAGACCGTCGGGGGTCCTGCTGCAGTCAGCAGAGTTGCCCTGCCCTGAGTCACCCTGCAAATTTTACCGCAAGATCTTTGCCATCGTTTTAGTTGTTTTCGGGAAAAGGGACGATGGGAGGGCTCCGAGCCTGGTTTGCACACCTTGCTCTCCCCAAGCCCTTCCCAGCCACAGCCCATTGCTCACCACACAGCAGCTGGTTTCATCCCAGCTTCTTCCTCCCACCCACCCCTGCCTTTTTTTTCCCCCCTTTTCCTTTTTTTCTCTTTGGTTTTTTGTTTTTTTTCCTTTTTCTTTTTTAAACATAGAATATTTTAGCCCAACCTTTAGCACTCCTCACCCTACGAACGTAAGGAATTAGCTGACACCAGAAGCGAGGTTTTGCTACGTTAATTACAGCAGCCCCAGTTCTGTTGGAGCTGCGTGGAGCGGCGCGCATCGCGGCAGCCCCTGTGGAAAACAGATCACCGACACCGCGCTGCGCTCTCTCGGGCTGCGGCACCGAAAGCAACCCGGAGGAATTAGGTTTTCTTGATGTCTAAAATTAAGTGGAAAAAATAGTACTTGCCATGGTGGCTACCCCAAGTGAAAGCATCCGGATGCTTTTTGTGGCAGAAATTTTAGCCAGTTTGATCTGTAGCCTCCACACCAAGGAAGCCCACTGTTGCCATGGCGCAACAGCCCACCCAAATGGCAGGACAGGGGTGACTGCTGCAGCACCGTCCCCTCCCGGGACCCCCATCCCACACCAGGTCCCACTTCCCCTTTTGGCTCATCCTGCAAGTCAGGGCCAAGCACCCACCCCAAAATGGGCAACAAATCTCAGTCCTCAGCTACACTCAGCATTAAATAAAATCGCTTTCGATGTCACCATAGCTTTCAGGTCAGCTGGCAAACAGTGGTTACACAGATTACAGCAGTCACAGACGTGCCATTTCAGGCAGCACCAACACAGGAATTACAAGTAATTTTTACCACACCACATTGTGATACACGGACATCATGTTAATTTCTGGAAACCTTCAGAACAGCACACGTAAATCTGAAAAATAATGCACTCCAGGAAAATGTAGGGCAGTTGGGACATGAGGTTAAATTTTGTGACTTATAGACAGGTGTAGTTTTATGCAGTCTTTGAGTTACATTCAATTTTCCTTGGCCTGCTGGTTACTGAGGCCTGCTTCCTTGTTGGCCAAACCAGATTTAAGATGAGAGCCACCCTCCTTTTACTTTCTGGGATTAAGCTGGTTTTTAAACAACTGAAATTTAAAATACTGGGGTATGCATTTATCTCAAATTATTTGTTCTTCTTTTTCCCCAGGCAGTCATACCCACAACTACCATTTCACACTCCTGAATCCTGCACAGCCTGAAGAAAGACTATTTAATGGTACCCCTGCTATGGACAGACCTTCAAAGTGCTGTACCACCATCCGGTGCTGGTGCCTCAGGAAGCCCTATGTGATGGGCAGCCCAGGGAGTAACAAACTGCTCCAACACCCCAGCTTAGAGAAGCTCTTGTACATTAAAGGCTAAATTTGTCCACCAAGTAACTGTCTAACCTGTCAATCTGTAATATTACCACCATGGCACTCAGGAAAATAGGCAGCTAGGAAGCCCTTGGTAAATTATATACATATATGTATATGTAACTACCCTTTTATTAAATAAAATATTTGTATAGCTGAGATATTTTTGAGCCTCATACTTCCATTCTCCATGAAGCCTTTACCTGGATATGCACATTTTCAGGTTTTATTGTTAACATAGGATTTAAGGGCATATCTAAGGGTTTAGGCAGTATATTTGTATTGCTGAGATATTTTTGAGCCTCATGCTTCCATTCTCCATGAAGCCTTTACCTGGATATGCACATTTTCAGGTTTTATTGTTAACATAGGATTTAAGGGCATATCTAAGGGTTTAGGCAGTGGAACTAGAAAGCTCTCCATGGACCATGAGTCGTTAACTGCAGCTTACAGCAGCCGAGCACCGAGCCTTTGGAGTAAAAAGGGGATTGGGTTTATCTGGGGTAGCCCTCAGGTCCAGCGGGGAGCAGTGCCGTGGGGCATGGGTGGTCTGGCCCTGGTGCACCAGGTCCCAAGGGGTCTGGTGTCACATGGTGAGCTAGGCACCTAGAGTTGCTGTATCATCAACATGTTGGTGTGCCACCCCAGAACTTTATTTATTAAATAGCATCTTCGCACCTGTTCTTTTTGCACATCCTAAAATCCTCACATGACTTGAGAGGGCTGTTCAATATACGTGGCTTGGCTCACAATAAAAGCTAGAAAAGAAAATATAATGCTCTCTTTTTTCCAGGGCAGCCTTGAGTCAACCCCTACACTTGTTCATTCGGGGGTTTTTCTGTACACCTTCCACTTGCAATCACCAGCCAGTGCTCTGGCACGGTCAGGCTGTTCACCCATGCACTTGTGAGAGCAATTTCAGTGCAGAGATTTAAAGGCTGCTTTTGAAAACAGGTCTAGCAAGACTGATGCGTAATCTCCTCAGCAGGCAAAGCTCTTGCAAGCTACGGACGAGCACAAGCATTAGGCTAAATATCTTATAGATGTAATTTAAATACATCAGGGTTTCTGTGCAAGAAGATGGTGCTGGAGCACAAAGAGTGGTCCAACTGCTGGCATTTCCTTCAGCAGGAGTGAGGTGAGACCTTTCAAAATGAGCTCAAAGGAAGTGAGTGGAGCCTCAGACACAGCTCCCATCCCTGCTGAGCAATAAGAGTGGAGAAGTTGGCAGTGGGGTACAGCCACCAGCAGCAGGAATGCCAGGCACCAGCACCAAGCACCCATTCACCATGGGTGAATGCAGAGAGTCCAGAGGAGAACAACAAAATCCATCAGTAGCTTAAAAACATCACCCAGGAGGACAGGCTTAATGGCATGATTGTATTTGGTCTACAGGAGAAGAGGCTCAGGGAGGACACACTTACAATTTCCCTGGAGGTAAAGGGTTTTGCAAAAAGGAGCAAACCAGTCCTGCTCCAGGTCCAGGGCGAGGATGATGCACTCTAACGGCAGCAGGGGAGATTCGAGACTGGCACTGGGGAAGAACTTTTCCATTAGAAGCGCAGGAACAAGCCATCTCCAGAGACACTCCAGCTGTTTTCTCTCTGTTTGTTTTTCCCTACCAGGTGAGGCAAGGAGCTAGCAACACTCTAGATATGCCTGTTCCTGTTTCACAGCAGGAAGATGCACTGAGCTGTTCTCGAGATCCCCTCCAAACCTGTGCTCCTGTGGTTATCTGGTCCTAAAGCTTCCCAAATCCTTTCATGTCAAAGTTTATCAACACAACTGTTTGAGTTTTAAGTGGATAATCCGCTCAGCCCTGCCAAGCCAAGTAGTGCATTTCAGAGAGTTACAGGCTCCTCGTTTGGGAGTTTTTAAGACTGGCAGGTTCATGTGCTTTCTGGCTAAACAGAGTGGCAGAGACAGACAGCCCTGTGACGTGACAGCATCACCAGCAAGAAGCTCCGGAGTTCACCTCACACAATTTACATTTACCTGCAAAATTCGGGCACAGCCTGAAGTAGCCAGAGCATCCCACCACCGCCGCCTGCCAGGAGCCAAGGCTTTGTGAAAGAAAGGGACCCCGAGGTGGCTGTGAGGTCGCACATGCTCACAGGTGACAGGCAAACATGACAACGATGGAAACGAGCTGGTAAATCCTCCTCTGCGCAGACAGCAGGGTTTTCCATTTTGCCTTTGGAAGCTCCAGTAAACTGCCTCTCACACAGTATAAAGGAGCGCATTTTGGGGAGGATCACTGAAAACGAGCTGAGCATCTGGATCTCCCACAAGAGTCAATGGCAATCGCAGGCACTTGTCTCCTCTGGACATGGACTGTGTTTTACTTTTCCTCTTGTAAGCTCAAGAAGCTAACAGGGAAAACAAGAAGCCAGTCCTTACACACTCCAAAATGCACTTACAACCTGATGGACAGGTAGTGGACAGAGGACTCCCAGCCTCTGGGTGCCTCCAGCCCCTGGGTGCCAGCAGAGGAGGAGCTACAGCCGTCACTGCCAGTGGTCCTGCCACAGGAGTGCAGAGCACGCCGCCCACCCACCCCAGAATTTCTTACATCACGTTGCTGCTGTTCACAATTCAGTCCCTGGGCCAGCACGGCCATAGACCTACTGGGTACATCCTACAGCTTCTTCCAGCCATGACAGATCTGTTCTAAAAACACATTTCCTCTTTGCAGAACTGTTTAGTGGTTCTGAGTAATTATTCCCTGTGATACTATTTTCCATAGTTTTAAGAGCCAGTGATTTATTTTACTGCTGTCCATCTATTAGATTTTCATCTCCTTAGGAACACAAGCGCCGAGAAAGGAGATGGTGCAGACTCCCAGTGATTGTACATGAAGCATCAGCAATAAAAACTTGCAGCAAGTTTTCATTTTCTGCTTTCTCGAGCTAAGTTTCTGGAGAACTGACATCCATTTGTCAAAAGGCATTATTATGAAGCGATACCTATGAGCACTGATATTGACTTACTGTCTCTGTGAAATTTCTTCTCATCTCTTTCCAACAGAGCTGAACACAAAGCTGGCACCGTCTCCAGGGAGCAATTCAAATAAACTTTTAAGCTCATACCAATGCCCAATGCACCTCCTTCCAGGACTAGCAAGACTTCAAGAAACTTGCTGGGAAGAGCTCTGCAAGTGCTGCTGCAGAGAGCTATGAGATGTATTCCCCTCTGGTCTGGAGGGGACGCTGCTCTGGGGACCATGGTGTGACATCTGGGTGGTGGTCACCCAGGGGATGAGTTACCGCAGATCTCCCAGGAAACAGCAAAACACCCTCCGCAGCACAAAAGCACCCTCTAAATTAAGAAATTGAGCTGAAAAGAGATGTAGCATTTCCAGGACCTGCAGCCAAAGGAGGCAACCACGCAGCAGAGGGCAGGGCTGGCTCACGGCACACAGGAGTGCATTTCCCCCCCTTTTTCTATTTGTCAGAGCAACCCAATGCCTTGGCAGAGGAAGAGAAAGCCAAGAGCAGGGCAAACCTGAGCTTGCCATCTGCTTTGGGCAGGCTGGGCTAATTCAGGTGTGTGATGCCCCACTCCTTCTGCCATGTTCTTCTCTGGGGCAGCATGGGCAGGGTCCTATCCCTGGTGGGCAGCAGCAAGGAGCCGGTGCACCCAGGCACCGAGAGCCTGTATTATGGAAATGATGGTCTGTGATCGTAGGCAGCCTCCTGCCACAGGGGCAGGAAAAGTTTTGGCTGTCTTTTTCCCCTTGTCATCTCTGCCTGCCGTTATCCCTCCTTGCGCTGGAATAAGGAGGTCAGCCAGACCCACACAATTAGAGGAAATTGTATAAGGTTGACCTCGTACCCTGCCAGGTCCTTTCAAGCGTGGGCAGTCTTTATCAGTAGCAGCATAGAAAACACAGAAGAGATGTGCTTATAGGTGGGAGAATGAGATTGTTAAGACATTTTTTCCCTCACTCTCCACAAACTAAGATAGTACCTCTGCCACTTGGGTGAACTTAGGTTATTCCCACTCATATCTGGCAGCCCGTGGTTTCCTCCTTCATCTTGACTTCTGCTATTTTCATTCTGTGATGTCTGTACTTTTGCACTATTGGGAGTGGATTGTGTGTGGATCACTAACTTTTGGACAGGTCAGCTATCTCAGCCTGAGCACCACTAGATGGATACTAATAAGAGGAAACGAATACATCAAAGAAAATTCTCTCTTTTTCTCCTCATATCCCTCTCCCAGGCACGCTGCTTTCTTCTGCTCTTGTTGTTGCTGCCCTTTCTCGCTCTGCGTTTATGCTCTGATTTCTGCAGATGGTGCTGTACCAAGACGAAGTGAAGATTGACTTTTTAGGTCTGCTGGAACTACCCGAATGAGCCCGCGTGGAGCCTCCCCTTCAAAAGGGACGATGTAGAAGAGATAATGGATGCTACAAACCGCGCACAAAATTTAACAAAACAATTAGAGCCGTGGCTGTTAGGAGATGAGTGACGGCGCTGTGGGGAACGCATCGGCAGAGTGAGGAAGCGGCTCTTTGAAGGAGAGATCTAAACCCCGGAGCACACAGGGACCTCCAGTCCAATTAAGTCATTTGACAGCTGGACGTGGCTGTAGCTAATATTTGGCCCAGGTGGCTCTAGATAAGCGTACCATGTTCATTGCTTCCTTGGCAGAAGATGAGGTGTAGGACCCCTCAAAGAGCTGAGCAATCACCCCTCCATTTTGCACAGCTTTAGGAGACCCGAGAATGGAAACTTGTGGTGGCTATAATAGTTTTTCCGGGGACATTGTCCAAACATAAGAACAATTCCTCTTTATTTGTAAGTGATGGAAGCTGGTACAGGACATGTTGACCATTTATCCATAACTAGCGTATACTTGCCCTACCTGCCAATAGACTGTATGTAACTCAACCCAGTGACACCAGTGAGTTGGTCACGTGGAAGTTTTGGGACCAGAGTCTCTACGGCCACACTGATCATGGCTGGAGACATGCATGTGTCTAAGCTGCCTCTGAGGGCCTAATTTGGCCACCAAAATCTTTGCTACTGATGGTAATCCCTGAAAAGCAATTGTTGCAGCCTGACTGCCAGGCTGGCTCACAACAGCCACAGTTCGGAAAAAACATCTCTTCACCGAGTAAAAGGAGTAAATCAGATTTGGAATCAGCAGGATACAATAAACAGGGATCCCCAAAACACTGTTTCTACTGTACCCACACGTTGAGAACTTCCATCCAGGGCAAAAAGCAAGTACCTCACGTGACAGGACTATGCTGGGTGAGAGCTCCCGTTTCTGCTGCACTGGCAGATTACAAGAGACCAGGCTCTAAAGCAGAGAAATATGGGGGTTTGGACCCGTGAATTCAGAGTAATTGGACCCTGGGAGCTCTGTGGGAACCTACCTGCATCAGGACTCAGTACACCCCACTAAAGTAGTTTGGGTTACCTCCTTTGGAAATACAGGCAGTTAAAAACATGGCATGATTTTCAGCAGGGGAGTCAGTTTGTGGGGTAGCTAAGAATACACCAAACACTTCCCTAACTCCTTCCTGATCTGCTGGCTATTTTTCATTTTTCTTCCCCCATTTAAGCATCAGTCATAGCCAGTACATCCCCAGACTTCATGCCTGTGCTGATCAGCTGGTCACCAGCTCGTGCTGTGGCCACCTGCTATCACCCGCTTCAGCAAAAAGGCCCAGCAGCCCCAGCCTTTGCTCCGTGCTCTCAGTTCATGTCTGGGTTTCCAAATACATGTTTCATACAGTATTTCAAAAACTAAACACCAGTCACCTCTGACACTGTTTGGTTTTAAAACCTAATTTGATTTTTGTATGTGGGGCTGTGCTTTCCCTGGTGGTTGTATCAAGAAATTATAGCAGATTTGAATTTCTCCAATACAAATATTTTTCCTGAATGTTTTCTGCTAGCTGAAAAGTAGCACATGGGGGAAAAAAGCAACAAAAAATATAAAAATCCTAAAGACACCAGGTCAGGAAACATCCTCCCACAGGGCAGGGTGCTTCCACCCTTGTGTTGAGGAGCTCACAACCACCTGCAGCAGACGTCTCAGCCCAGCCATCTTCCTTCAGTCATGATCAAACACCACTATTGCACCAAGTGTGAAATCAGGATACCACAGTTCACTGAAGAAGGTGGTGCCCAACTTTGCCAACACCACTAGTGGAAACTTTTCCACCTCCAAAATTTTCCTGTGCACATTAAACCTTCCTGCCCAAAGCAGGGAAGTCAGTACTATTTTCCAAACATCTCCAGCGAGAGGTGAGGCACATAGAGATGCACAACCTGATTTTGGTGCAGGTGCCAGAGAGATCTTGCAAGGACTGGATCTCAGATGAAGAACCACTCTGACTCCAGCAGCACCTGCAGGAAGCATGGCCAGCCTCGGCTGTCACCACGCTGCCAGGTCAGGCTGCCAGCCACCACAGTCCCTCATTGCCCAAGGCAGAGACAAGCCAAAACTGATGAAAACTAGCCCAGACCACTTTGCCCCAAAGCAGCACAGGAGCACTAGTATGTTCCTATATGCCACTGTGGCCCCTCTGGGGAAGGGACGGGACATCGAGGAGCAGGAACATAGTCCCCACTTCAAGGAGATTGGGATTTGCCACTATCTGAGCCACAAGTCACCATTTCCAGCAGTCATTTTCGGAGGAATTGGCTGTCTCAGGGCTGCCCATAGGAAGCCCCAGTCTCCTGCTGAGCCCCTGCAGCAGCACAACCCTCCCACCAGCCCACGCTTGGCCACCCCCGCGTCTCCAAGCTCACCCCGTTTGCTAACATCCCCATTAGCTGGTAATGACTAACATTTAGAAAACATATTTCCTCCCACATGGTTCCAGAGGGGTTTGCAAACTGAGCGACAAGAGCTGAGCGCAGGGACTGCTCTGATCTCCGGGGTGATGCGCCGTGGTGGCTCCAGGGTGCACCAAAGCCCAGGAGAAGCCCCACCACCAGCAATGCCGTGGGACAGTGGCGATGCCAGCAAGGGGCTTGACACTGGGGAGAGAATCCTGCATACAGAGCTGCCCCTGCAGGGGAGGTAGCACCCAAACCAGGCCAGCATCTCCCAGGCATCAGCGGTCGCTGGGGTACCTGGGCACCACCGCATCCTGGTGTGGTCAGTGGCTGGTGGGTGACAGATGCCCCGTGACCACCAGCACCATGGGGAGCTTTGTGCTACTGTCACCCCCTGCCCCACACCTGCCGTGGGGGCCAGGAAAGCCGGTGAGAGAACAACCGTGGCAAACTTTTGCTACTTTCCTAATTTTCTAAATGTCCGGCCATTAAGCGTTTATTTCAAATTCCTTGCCACAGAGTCATTAGGCATTCAGGTGGAGAGGAAAGTGAGCTCCACGGGAGGCTGACAGTAATTCTGCATTAGTTAAGCATTAGCTGACAGATGTACAAAGCAAAGCCATTACTCCCGTCAGCCGCTCTGCCCCGACTCCTGTCCCTATTGTGGGGCTCCTCCAACCAACAGCTCCAGAGTGCCACATAAACGGGGGGACCAAAGCCCGACAAGGGGGGGGGCAGTTGTAATTAGAGGTGAATGAAAGTGGGAGAAAGATTTTTTTTAATTTTTTTTTTCTGGAACGCAGTTGGCAAAGTGTTACCATTGCTTGAACAGAAAAGCAGTGGAATAAATAAATGCAATGTCGTGGACGCAAACCTTTTTGAAGGCACACGGGCCATTTAGAGTGGGCATGCCAGCAGTAATGCTTACATACACTTCAGGTTGCTAGATATTAAACAAATTTGAATTTATTTGAAATTCAGCCCATTAGTAATGATACTGTAAAACCACAAGAACTCCCTAGAAAATTTGGCCTCCAAATAGCTTTGACTAAATCACTTACTACATACTAATCACTAAGTACTATTAATAGGAAAAGAAATGCATGAAGAGATCACTGGGTACAGCCAGGATCTAGAATTGTATAAAAGATCAATGCTGCTTTTCTGCAGAGTAAACTTTAAAAACATTAAATATATAGAAAATCAATGCAAATTACAATTCCCTATGATTGCTGTTGTTGGGCGCAAAATCAAAGATACACGGAGCAAATAATTAATTCTCTGTGGTATTTCTGTACCTCTCCGTCATCAGCCCTCCTGAGCCTCACACAAGCCTGAGCACTGTCCCATCACCAGAGACCCCACGGTTCAGAAACAAGCTCGGAGCTATCGGGGAGAAATTCCAGTGCAGTACAAAAATCAAGCTGGTGTCTCACACAAGCCCTTGTCTGACAGGCAGACCAAGTCTCAGACAAGTCCTTCCTATCTTATGCTATTTAATGCAAAATTATGTCCAGGAACTTAAATAGCACATTACAAAGTTCTTAAGGATATAAGAAGATAAAAAAAAAACCTTCAAGGCCCTCTATTCTTGCTGTTTACCAGATGCATTCATGTTAAAAGCTTTTACACAAACAAGTGCAAAGATACACTGAGAACAGGACCCACGGTCCCTGTGTGTCAGTCTGCGTGAGGTCCCCTGCAAGCACAGAAAATAAGGTGCAGGAAGAATTAAAATTTACCACTCTCTATGCTCCTGATGAGACTCAGCTGAATAGTTATTGTCAAACATCTGAACAAAATCTGCTGAAGTTTCAGTGCAATTAATTCCTCCCAGTCCTAGTTCTTGCTATTTTTGCCCCCAGTACTGTGGCTGCTGTGCAGTTTCAGTCCTCTCCCTCTCTGTGGACAGACCCCGGCAGCAGGGATGATGTTTCCCACCTCGGAACAGCTTTGGTTTGCTTTTAGTTCCTTCCACACACGGGCCATAGGAGGAGAGGGAAGCGAGGATGGTGGGCACAGCATCACAAACAGGAGGTGTGTGTGCACTTGAGCCCCCCAACAGCACCAGGCTGCCCACAGGGCCGCTTTAGGGGTCCTCTGCCCCAAGTCCAGCGGCTCAAGCCACAACTAAAGCTTAATTCTCTTTCTGTGAACTAAACTAATAGCAGAGAAGAAAAGAACAGTGAATTTTGAGAACCAGAAACCTCCTATTGCATCTCTTCAGTTTTAAATTTTAACCTAATTCATAGATGAAAGACCCTATAAGCCCATCGTTCCCGTTAGGGTCTGCACGGAAAGGCACAGCACAACAAAGGTCACACCGGACAGAGTTTCTGTGGTGCTTCTTGCCCACCACACGAAGCCTGTCTTACCTTCTCTCTCTCTCCCACCTTTAACTACTTGGACACCTCCCACCTTTTAATGACTGGCTTCAATATTTTATTGCCCTGCACTGCTTTCTGTTAAACCATCCTTTATCCTTTCCCTCCTGCCCGTTATACGTTCCCCCTTAATAAATTATTAAAGCACGCATTTAGATCACAGAAGCAAAGAAATTAGATTACATTGATCCACGGCAATTTTCTCCCACGCTGTTTCTCCATGAAACAACATCCCCGCCACGCTTCATTCACGTCGGACCTCATCATCAAACTCTGGCCTCCAACGTTGCCATCAGCCCGGCGTGTGGCTGAGCTGGGAGCCGGGTGGGCACAGGGCAGGGGACACCCTGCACGGAGAGGATGCCCAGGGGCCACCACGGCTGCATCCCTGCTGGGCAGGTGCTTTGCAAGACCCCCACAGAGGGGGTTAGCAAACTTGAGAAAGAGTATTTCCTTCTCCTTGCATTCTTTTTCTCTTTGGCAGCATTTTTCTTAAATAAGAGACTAGATGGATTTTTAATTATTTTCAAGACCTTCCCAAAATATCAATGTCTCTGTACAGCCCTGCACACTGTCCCAGGCGGCTGTGGTACCTCCCAGGGACAGCGTGTTGCTGCAGGCCCAGGATGGTGGTGGCACAACCGTGTCACATGTCACTGCAGCAGAGGTTCCCAAATCCAAATGCATTCAGAAGAGATTGTAGAGAACTTCTATCCATTTTTACACAACGACAAAAAAATCTAAAATCCCCCCCTTGCCCTCCCCAAACCTGGTCCTTCTGCAAAACGCTCCAGTTATAACATCCTCTTGTGTCACTTTTTTGACACAACAATCTAATTCCAAACAAAACACCCAGAGAAGCGTCCTGCAGGGTACCACAGATAAACACTACCAGCACCAAAACCAGCTTGTGTCTCCAGGGAGCTCGTCGTTCTGCCATCAGGAGGGGTCGAGCTACCCCATCCCATGGGGAATGCTGGGGACCCCTGACTCTTTCTGCTCAGGATGGGAGCCCCTGTGGGTGCTGAGGAGCACAGCTGAGCTCAGCACCAGCTCCAGAGCAGGGCTCTGCCAACGATGCACATCACAGGCAAAAAACATTTAGTTTAAACAACCCGCCACTGTGGGGAAACTCATCGAGATCCAGCCCGGTGTATTCCAAGCAGAATCGCTACTTCTGACCAACCGAATCCATTATCATCCTTATTCCAAGCTCTAAAACTAGCCCAGGCTGAAAGTACAGATGAACACTAGCATTAATCAGGTAACTCGGTTTGTGCCTAAGCACAGGAGGTGACTTTGCACACCAGTGGGACGGGGCCTTGTTTTCCACAGTGAGAAACTATTCCCCTTCTGAGGGGATGCAGTTTCCCAGGGCAGATAGACCCAGGATGCTGGCACGAGGTGCCATAAAAAAACCTGCTGTTTAAGTGCTGTTGAATTTATCAAATCTCTCAGTAGTATATTTGGGAGATTCTTAGCAGATGAGCCAGCCTGCGTTTGCTACGTGTTCTCACAGCAAATCAAAGTAATGCACAATTTTCCACAGGTTCTGTGATGTCTAGGTGGGTGCAGTATTTTGTTTGTGATTTGGGGCAGTTTTGTTTGCTTGTTTTCAAAACTCAAGAGGCAGCTGACAAAGAGCATTTCCCTTTCTGACTCAAATCTATTTTAATGCTTGAATGGAAATTTCCACCCTTTTTTAACCATTTTTTTTAAATTTCATTACATGTCCTCTTATAAATGCCCCAGGTAGGAAGATGAACAAAGAAACAGCGAGGAAACCCAGAAACACCTTTCTGCCCCTGTCCTCCACAGTTTGGCTACACGAGCCTTCAGTGGCCAAACAAAGACAGAGCCCAGATGCCGAGGTGGAAGACCTTTGATTTTCCCTAGATAAGACAATTTAAATCAAAACTCCAGTTTTTAATCAAGAAAGGGAGGGCTGGTGATTTTCCTAGCCTTATGGTATTACTGAGCCCTCCTGTGCTTCTAGTTGCCAAACGTGGATATGGGCTGGCCCTGGGGGTGCAGCCCCCCACAAAGGTGCTTCTCTGTGCCCTGTCTGAAGGCTGTGGCCTCCGTCCCCCCACCTGGGTCTCCCCCATTGCACCCTCTCACCCACCGCTCACAGCCCTGGTTGTTGGGGTTGCTGCTTTCGGACACAGGGAAAGGGGATTGTGTGAGATACCTCTCAGTCTGGGGAAGAAAGTCCTCCGTCATGCAGCTCCACTCTTCCACCTCAAGGGCTGTGTCCAGTTCTGGGCCCCTCACCACAAAAAAGACATTGAGGTGCTGGAGCAGGTCCAGAGAAGTGCAACAAAGCTGGTGAGGGGTCTGGAGAGTAAGTCTTACGAGCAGAGGCTGAGGGAGCTGGGGGTTGTTCAGCCTGGAGAAAAGGAGGCTGAGGGGAGACCTTGCCCTCTACAGCTCCCTGAAAGGAGGGGGTAGAGAGGTGGGGGTCGGTCTCTTCTCCCAAGTCACAGATGATAGGACAAGAGAAAATGGCCTCAAGTTGCACCAGGGGAGGTTCAGATGGGATATCAGGAAACATTTCTTCACTGAAAGGGTTATCAAGCCTTAGAATGGGCTGCCCAGGGAAGTGGTTGAGGCACCATCCCTGGAGGTATTCAAAAGACAATTGACATGGTGCTCAGGAATATCACAGAATCACCATGGTTGGAAGGGACCTCTGATATCATTGAGTCCAACCTCTAAAAACAAAAACAACCAACAACAAAACAAAAACAACAAAACAAAAAACACAACACTCCACCACACCCACTCACAAACCAACAATCTTGGGCACTAGACCATGCCCTGAAGGGCCATGTCTACACATTAACACCTCCAGGGATGGTGACTCCACCACCTCCCTGGGCAGGCTGTTCCAGTGCCTGACCACCCTCTCAGCAAAGTAATTCTTCCTGATATCTAATCTAAACCTCCCCTGCAGCAACTTCAGACCATTTCCTCTGCTCCTGGCATTATTCCCTTGGGAGAAGAGGCCAACCCCCACCTCTTTACAACCTCCTTTCAGGGAGCTGTAGAGGGCAATGAGGTCTCCTCTTCTCCAAACTAAACATGCCAGTTCCCTCAGCCTCTCCTCATATGACTTGTTCTCTATATTGTTTAGTGTTTGTTTTTTTTTGTCTGAGTTAGGTTGATGGTTGGACTAGAGGATCTTCAAGGTCCCTTCCAACCTAGGCGATTCTGTGCTTCTGTGATTCCTTAACCATCTGCCAGGACAGGCTTCATACCAAATGGGTAAAAATACTGTTGAAAACAGTACTTACACAGATTGGAATCAGTGAAATCATTGAGAACTTCTAGCACATTGTTCTGACATAAACAGCCCGACCTACACCACAGCCACCCCGACCCAGCTGAGCAAGGCTCAGTACACAATATCTTAATTTCTCTTGCTTTTTTCCCCTCCTTTCCCTCCCTCTCGATGAAGAACTTCCAGAAGCAAACTCCCACCCACAGCGCCGCGCATCCAGCTCCAGCCCTCCCCCGCTAAACCTTCCTCCCCCGCGCTCCCTGCTCCCCGGCCGACCCCTGCCCGCAGAAATAAACCCTCAAACCGGGCGATTTAAACCCATTCC